>NC_135975.1:4464207-4600956 GCF_053455715.1 Rhinoraja longicauda
AAGATAGACACAAAATGGTGTATTAACTCAGCGGGTCGGGCAGCATCTCTGGAGAAAAGGAATAGGCGACGTTTCGGATCGAGGCCATTTTTTCAGACGTGAAGCACTTCACTGTCCCGCTGAGTTACTCCAGCATTTTGTGTCTATCCTCGGTGTAAACCGGCATCTGCAGTTCCTTCCTGCGATCATCCACTTCCCACTTTCTCTTCCACGTTTATACCACGCCAATTAACCTACGAACCTGCGTGTCTGCCCTGGTGAGACCGCACCTGGAGTACTGTGTGCAGTTGTACAGGGCCCTGGTGAGACCGCACCTGGAGTACTGTGTGCAGTTTTGGTCTCCAAATTTGAGGAAGGATATTCTTGCTATTGAGGGCGTGCAGCGTAGGTTCACTAGGTTAATTCCCGGAATGGCGGGACTGTCGTATGTTGAAAGGCTGGAGCAATTAGGCTTGTACACACTGGAATTTAGAAGGATGAGGGGGGATCTTATTGAAACATATAAGATAATTAGGGGATTGGACACATTAGAGGCAGGAAACATGTTCCCAATGTTGGGGGAGTCCAGAACAAGGGGCCACAGTTTAAGAATAAGGGGTAGGCCATTTAGAACGGAGATGAGGAAGAACTTTTTCAGTCAGAGAGTGGTGAAGGTGTGGAATTCTCTGCCTCAGGAGGCAGTGGAGGCCAGTTCGTTGGATGCTTTCAAGAGAGAGCTGGAGAGAGCTCTTAAGGATAGCGGAGTGAGGGGGTATGGGGAGAAGGCAGGAACGGGGTACTGATTGAGAGTGATCAGCCATGATCACATTGAATGGCGGTGCTGGCTCGAAGGGCTGAATGGCCTCCTCCTGCACCTATTGTCTATTGTCTATTGTCTATTGTCTTTGGGATGTGGGAAGAGAGCAGAGCACCCGGAGAAAACCCACGCGGTCACAGCGAGGGCGTGCAAACTCCGCACCGACCACACCTACGGAGTTTGTACGTTCCCCCCCCCCCCCCCCCCCCCGTGACCTTGTGGGTTTTCCCGGGTGCTCGGGTTTCCTCCCACACTCCATAGACGTGCAGGTTTGTAGGTTAATTGGCTTGGTGTAAAAGTAAAACTGTCCCTCGTGTGTCTGTGTGTGTGTGTGTGGGATTGCGTTAGTGTGCAGGGATCGCTGGTCGGAGTGGGCCGAAGGGCCTGTTTCCGCACGGTTTCTTTAAACGAAACTGTTCGAGATGAACGAATGTGGCTTCTTTGGGCTTTGAGATAATTCCTTCACGGAATCTATTCCTGGATCTACAACATAAGTAACGCTGGAGCCTCACGTGACCGGTGCCCAACCCGTCTTTTCTCCCTTCTACCTTTTTCCACTCCAGTTATACCTTCGTTGCAGATTTTGGACAGCTTAACTGCAAGCCGATCTCCACGGGTGAAATGCTTTCATCCTGCTCTGTGCACCCTGCTTTTACCGATGCGATGGTCCTGGCAGCGTGTTCAGCACAGACATTGTGGGCCGAAGGGCCTGTTCTGGTGCTGTACCGTTCTCTGTTCCATGTTCTGTTTCACCCAAAGACTTTGTTTTTAAGTTCCCGTTCTCTTTCTCTGTTACAGGCAGAACAGCACCGAGATAACTGGATCACTACAAAGGTAGGAACCTGGCATTCTCCAGAATGGAACACGTTTGTAGCATGGCCTTGCATTTCTCTCTGCTTTGAACTCGGGCAAGAGGCAGTGGCTCGCCCTGAGCCTCGATAGTAATATCGGAAGGATGGGCATCTGAGTGGATGTTTGAGGTAGTGGGCATGTGCCCGTGAGTACCACCAGCATGGTTTATCCAGCTTTGGAAGACTTGTAATTCATCGGCAATCCCACTGAATGTTACAGGACAGCTACAATGAGGAAATCTGTTTAGATTACGGAGTAAAACTCAACCGCGCAAAACAAAATGGCAGCAATCATCTCCATCCAACCTCCAATTGCATCTAATCCTTTCCCTTCCCCTTCCTTGGTTAGCGGCGTGTTGAATTAATTCTTGTTGCAGGTGTTTTGGGTAGGAGGTAGAATCGGGCCATGCGGGGCTGGGGAACTATGAGATTGGAGGCACTGGGGGGTAAATCGTCGGAGATGATGAGGTCCGTGATGATGCTGCTGATAAAGGTCTGGTGTTTGTCGGTGGGGTCATGGTCCAGGGATAGGTAGGAAGAGGTGGCTGATAGTTGTTGTCTGGCCTCGGTCCGGTAGAGGTCAGCACGCCAGACTACCACAGCCCCTCCCTTGTCAGCGGGTTTAATGATTAAGTCCGGGTTGTTGCGGAGTGAGTGGAGGGCTGCACGTTCAGGAGGGGAGAGGTTGGAGTTCGTCAGGGGAGTGGAGAATTTGAGGCGGCTGATGTCACGCCGGCAGTTGGAGATAAATATTTGGTATGAACGTCGACTTCTCCAACTTTAGATAGTCCCTCTGTCCCTCCCGTCCCCTCCCCCTTCCCAGATCTCCATCTATCTTCCTGTCTCCACCTATATCCTTCCTTTGTCCCGCCCCCCCTGACATCAGTCTGAAGACGGGTCTCGACCCGAAACGTCACCCATTCCTTCGCTCCCGAGATGCTGCCTGACCTGCTGAGTTACTCCAGCATTTTGTGAATAAATGAATTAACTCTTCGTTCTTTGCAGAATGTTTTTTCTTTGTCTTCAAATGTTAAGCCTGCACCCATTGTCCATATTTCGTGCTTTATGGCGTTATTGGTGGAATAGCATTATTGATGTTGGTTGACATCAATATGGTGTTGATTTGGTGACCTTCAACGGAGCACATCTCTCAAAGGTGTGTGAGAGGGAACTTTGTTACCAGGCAAAGAGTTGATCTGGATGGGGTGGCTTAAACGTTGGTCGATGAGACGGGTTTTCCCGAGTGTCTTCTTCAGGACGAGGAGCGGGGATGCTTCTGTTGTCTTCAACGTTGACCTGCATGATGCCTTCCTCCGCATCCTACTCCTTGTAGACTGTCCACTGCTCAGCCGACTGTGGATGTCCGGCCCCGTGCCACATCCCAGCCACCAATCATGACAATAGACAATAGGTGCAGGAGGAGGCCATTCGGCCCTTCGAGCCAGCACCGCCATTCAATGTGATCATGGCTGATCATTCTCAATCAGTACCCCGTTCCTGCCTTCTCCCCATACCCCCTGACTCCACTATCTTTAAGAGCTCTATCTAGCTCTCTCTTGAATGCATTCAGAGAATTGGCCTCCACTGCCTTCTGAGGCAGAGAATTCCACAGATTCACAACTCTCTGACTGAATTTTTTTTTCCTCATCTCCGCTCTAAATGGGCTACCCCTTATTCTTAAACTGTGGCCCGTTGTTCTGGACTCCCCCAACATTGGGAACGTGTTTCCTGCCTCTAACATGTCCAACCCCTTAATAATCTTATACGTTTCGATAAGATCTCCTCTCATCCTTCTAAATTCCAGTGTATACGAGCCTAGTCGCTCCAGTCTTTCAACATATGACAGTCCCGCCATTCCGGGAATTAACCTAGTAAACCTACGCTGCACGCCCTCAATAGCAAGAATATCCTTCCTCAAATTTGGAGACCAAAACTGCACACAGTACTCCAGGTGCGGTCTCACTAGGGCCCTTTACAACTGCAGAAGGACCTCTTTGTTCTTATAGAGAGAGAGAGCCTGGGCTACCTGAAGTGAGAGAAATCAATATTCATACCACTGGGGTGTAAGCTGCCCAAGCGAAATATGAGATGCTGTTCCTCCAATTTGCGTTTGGCCTCACTCTGACAATGGAGGAGACCTTTGTGTAGTCGCCCATACTCAATGGGCCTTCTTGGTAAAATCTCACCCAACTAAAAGGTGATTCCCAGAAACCCAGTCCAGGCATATAACAATTTTTTTTCATATAAATCCTTGCTTACCATTGAGAGAAGGTTCGGCAGTGAGGAACTGTTCGTGTGTACACTTGTGCATCCGTGCCTTTGATATGAGTCAGATTCTACTAGATCCTGCCAAATGGGAAATGTTTACACCAAAGAGTCACAAAGTGCTGGAGTAAACCAGCGGGTCAGGCTGCATCTCTGGAGAGAATGGATTGGTGACGTTTCGGGGTCGGGACCCTTCTTCAGACTCAAAATGTTGATGATTTTGAGAGATTGAGTGAGCGATATAGTTTGGAAACAGGCCCTCCAGCACACCGAGCCCACGCCGACCACAGATCACCCGTTCACACCAGCTCAACGTTATCCTACTTACGCGCACATTCCCTGCATCCTCGGGGCAATTCACAGTGGGCCAATTAACCTACAAACCCGGGATGTGAGAGGAAACCGGAGTACCTGGAGAAAACCCACGCTTTCCTCTCAGCTGTTATCAGGCAACTAAACCGCCCTCTCACCAGCTAGAGAGCAATCCTGACCACCCATCTACCCCATTGGAGACCTTTGAACTATCTTTAACCGGACTTTATTTTTCTCTAAACGACATACCCTTTATCCTGCATCTGTGCACGATGAACTGTTTGATTGTAATCATGTATCGTCTTTTCGCTGACTGAATAGCAGGCAGGCAACAAAAACACTTTTCACTGGGCCTCGGTACAGGTGATAATAAGAAAGTAAACCAGACTAAACATCTGTAATGTAGTTTGCTCATCCGGCCTATATTGTCAGCCATATCTTTTTATGTCAATCCTTATCAGTTTTTAACGAGATTAGCGGAGCTGTGAATAATTCAAAGCTGATTAGCAGTTGATGGATTTTAATCTGCAATTAATTTTTATTTTCTTTGCTGTAATGCGATTTAGCCAGATGTTGCAGATCTCATAGCATGAGAGTTATTAGAGAAGTCTTAAGGAGTACAAACATATTGTCGTGCATCTTGAGACGTTGGTGAGACCGCGTTTGGAGTATCGTGTTCAGTTCTGGGCATGGTGTTACAGGAACCATGTTGTCAAGTTGGAAAGGGTACAGAGAAGATCTACGAGGATGTTGCCAGGACTTGAGGGCCTGAGCTACAGGGAGAGGTTGAGCAGGCTGGGACTCTATTCCTTGGAGCGCAGGAGGATGAGGGGTGATCTTATAGAAGTGTACAAAATCACGAGAGGAATTGTTCGGGTAGATGCACAGACTCTCTTGCCCAGAGTTGGGGGATCGAGGACCAGAGGACATGGTGAAGGGGGAAAGATTTAATAGGAACCTGAGGTGGTTGAGGCAGGGACTATTGCAACATTTAAGAAACAATTGGACAGGTACATGGATAGGACAGGTTTGGAGGGACATGGGCCAAACGCAGGCTGGTGGTGGGACTAGTGTAGATGGGACATGTTGGTCAGAGTGGGCAAGTTGGGCCTGTTTCCTCGCTGTATCACTCTATGGCTATGACTTTGTGAGAGTCATCCATCTTAGCAGCCATTCATTGACTCTCTTGGGAAGAACTTGAGGCTTCAGTAACGATGTGGGAAGTCCAAGTTCCAGAACGACCAAAGCTCGTGTGTAAAGACGCCGAAGGTTACAAGTATTTGGACATCATCAGTTTCCACTGCACAACTCCCATGTCCCCGAATATAGTAACGAGCAAGTCCCAGCCTGTTTGTTTGTGTGGCTACGACTCCTATTTGTCGTTTCATTAATAGAAAGAAGTCAATGGACCTCTGTACCATGGTGGGAAACTACACCAATCTATTTTAGGACTTCTGAATGTTTCTATTTGGCAATTCCTATTTTTAATTGAAATGTAAATGGGAAAGAAAATGAAATGCTGGTTTACGAAAGCACAGATGGCTGGGTTTGAAAGATCAGTCGTACCGCTGTTGTCGACAAGCAGCTTGCAAATAAACGCACCTGACTACGAGTGATACATAGAAACGTAGAAAATAGGTGCAGCGGGAGGCCATTTGGCCCTTCGAGCCAGCACCTCCATTCATTGTGATCATGGCTGATCATCCACAATTAGTAACCCGTGCCTGCCTTCTCCCCATATCCCTTGATTCCGCTAGCCCCTAGAGCTCTATCTAACTCTCTGTTAAATTCATCCAGTGAATCGGCCTCCACTGCCTTCTGTGGCAGAGAATTCCACAAATTCACAACTCTCTGGGTGAATACGTTTTTCCTCACCTTAGTTTACTGCAGCCCCTGATTCTGGACTCCCCCCAACATTGGGAACATTTTTCCTGCATGTAGCTAAGGTTTGGGGGCGCTGTCTGTGTGGAGTTTGCACGCTCTCCCCGTGACCTGCGTGGGTTTTCTCCGGGTGCTCCGGTTTCCTCCCGCACTCCAAAGACGTACGGGTTTCCCAGGTTAATTGGCTTCTAGTAAATTGCCCCGAGGTTGCAGGACAGTTGAAGGCTGTGACCTCCTGGTTCTGGCCTCCCCCAACATTGGGAACATTTTTCCTGCATCTAGCCTGTCCAATCCCTTAAGAATTAAAGACCCACATTGTGTTCTTAAACTGCACGATGCTAACACATATCAGGACTTGAGATGTGCCTCGGGGTCCCAGCGCATACGATCTTCAATTTGGCTGGATAAATATTTGGAAGTGCCGAACCTTTATTCCCTACACATTGGTGACCTTTAAGATCAGAAAGATTTCTTCCTCCAGTTTGAGCTCTTAAGTAGTTTACCGTTTATTTATAGACTTTGATGGGGATTGAATTGCTTTGTTTGAGTATCCCATGGTAACCTCATTGTCCTTATTCCCTATCGCAGGAGAATGAGTTTTGCTTCAATATTGCCTCAATAGCAAAGAGTGGAAATATTCATAACTGGAGTCTAAAGTGATTCTTCGGCTTAGATACCTGTGCCATCGGCTGTTATGACTCCAAATGCTTTACGTGGAAAATAGAACCATGCAGATAGACACATGCGAATGCAGCACCGGAGACTCAGGTTCGATCCCGACTACGGGCGCCGTCTGCACGGAGTTTGTACGTTCTCCCCCTGACCTGCGTGGGTTTTCTCCGAGATCTTCGGTTTCCTCCCACACTCCAAAGACGTGCAGGTTTGTAGGTTAATTGACTGGGCAAATGTAAAAATTGTCCCTAGTGTGTGTAGGATAGTGTTAATGTGCGGGGATCGCTGGTTCTGACTGTCTGATTCAGTTCACCCGTCTGATCCAGTATCAAAGTGCTATTCTCCAACTACTGAAATCAACTCAAGTCCCTTTATTCCTACGCCAACTCTGACTTACAGTCTGGATGCAGAGATAGCATTGCTGGTGTACTTACCTCGAGAGCAGTTCTTCATTTACATTCTGCAGACAGAGAGTTGACAAGCCCCCTGTTTAAGCTGCCTACTGATTACAAATCGTGATTGTCCTCATTCATTCAGTCAGCTAATTGTGGCTATTTACGGTCATTAGTGCCGAGCATACAAATAACTCTGTAATTAGTTGACCTGTAACCATTAAACCCTGCACAGTCCCTCTCGTTATCTTTCAAGATAAGATTCCTGGTTATCGCCATTCCGAACATGATGTGACTGTTGAAAATATCGCCACTGTGGGTTAAAATAGGATTCGTTTCATGTTGAAGACAGACACAAAATGCTGGAGTAACCCATTCCTTCTCTCCTGAGATGCTGCCTGACCTGCTGAGTTACTCCAGCATTTTGTGTACACGTATATTAGATGCACACTGTATGCACACACACACACACACACACACACACACACACACACACACACACACACACACACACACACACACACACACACACACACGTACACATAAAAAACAAACAATAATAGTGCAATAATAACAATAACCGTCTATGTAGTTCAGAGCTTATTTGAGGATTGTAGTGTTTAATAGCCTGATGGCTGTTGGGAAGAATCTGTTCCTGAACGTGGACGTTAGAGTTTTCAGACTCCTGTACCTTCTTCCCGATGGCAGGGGTGAAATGAGAGGGTGTCCAGGGTGGTGTGGGTTTCTGATGATGCTGGCTGCCATTTTGAGGCAGGGACCCCCGATGGTGGGGAGGTCGGAGCCCGTGATGGACCGGGCAGCATCCACAATTCCGCTCCTGGGCATTCGAGTTGCCGCCCCAGGCCGAGATGCAGCTAGTCAATATGCTCCTTCGTGGTTGTATTTACCTCTGTAAGATCACCCCTCAACTTTCTGTGCTCCAAGGAATAAGCCCTGCGTCCACTCTGAATCTCTAAACTAAACTGAACCGCCAGTTAAACCGCCAAACTGAATTGAGTACCTTGGGCATTTTGAAAGTAGACACAAAATGGTGGTGTAACTCAGCGGGTCAGGCAGCATCTCTGGAGTGGAGAGAAGGGATGGGTGACGTTTCGGGTCGAGACCCTTCTTCAGACTGACATCATTCTGAAGAAGGGTCTCGACCCGAAACGTCACCCATTCCTTCTCACCAGAGATGCTGCCTGACCCACTGAGTTACTCCAGCATTTCGTGTCTACCTTCGATTTGAACCAGCATCTGCAATTCTCTTTCCTAGACATCTTGGCTAATTTGAGGTAGGTGCTCAGTTTGGAGACTGTATGGGGTACAGTTTGCATACGCCAGGGTTAGAAGAAAGAGCATAATGTGATCTGATCACATGATCTAAACTTATGCAGTCAGAGAGTTGTGAATCTGTGGAATTCTCTGCCTCAGAAGGCAGTGGAGGCCAATTCTCTGAATGCATTCAAGAGAGAGCTAGATAGAGCTCTTAAGGATAGCGGAGTCAGGGGGTATGGGGAGAAGGCAGGAACGGGGTACTGATTGAGAATGATCACCCATGATCATATTGAATGGTGGTGCTGGCTCGAAGGGCCGAATGGCCTCCTCCTGTACCTATTGTCTATTGTCTAAACCCAGAAACTACAAACGTGCGTACAAAATCATGAGAGGAATAGATCAGGTAAAGACACAGAGTCTCTTGCCCAGAATAGGGGAATTGAGAACTGTAAGATTTAATAGGAACCTGAGGAGTAACTTTTTAACACAAAGGGTGGTGGGTGTATGGAACAAGCTGCCAGAGAAGATAGTTGGGGCAGGGACTATCGCAAAGTTTAAGAAACATTTGGACAGGTACATGGATAGAACAGGTTTGGAGGGATATGGGCCAAACGCAGGCTGGTGGGACTAGTGTAGATGGGACACATTGGTCGATGTGGGCAGGTTGGGTCAAAGGGCCTGTTTCCACGCTGTGTGACTCTATGACCTGGAGATGTAGACAAATGGAAGGATATGGATTACATGCAGGCAGAACAGGTTACTTTAAGTTGGCATCATGTACGGCACGGACATTGTGGGCCGAAGGGCCTGTTCCTGTGCTGCACCGTTCTATGGTCTAACATGGGGAACCCAATTTAGATGGGATTTAGATTTAGATTTAGAGCTACAGCGCAGAAACAGGCCCTTCGGCCCACTGGGTCCGCACCGCCCAGCGATCCCCGCACATTAACACTATCCTACACCCACTAGGGACAATTTTTTTTTACATTTGCCCAGCCAATTAACCTACAAACCTGCACGTCTTTGGAGTGTGGGAGGAAACCGAAGATCTCGGAGAAAACCCACGCAGGTCACGGGGAGAACGTACAAACTCCGTACAGTACAGCACCCGTAGTCAGGATCGAACCTGATTCTCCGGCGCTGCATTCGCTGTAAGGCAGCAACTCTACCGCTGCGCCACCGTGCCGCTTAACGGCAGGGGCAGGTCTGAAGGGCCGAATGGCCCGCTCTTATATCAGCATTGTTATGAAACAGAGAAGATCAGAGGAAGGAGTAAAATAAAATTCATACCGGGAGGTAACTGGAAACAAGTTTGCAATTCAGAAAGGCCAACTGAGTGGAAGAAATCCATTTGTATTTTCCAATGTAGCTGTCATCTGGAAACAAGTGCAAGGTGATATTACTTTGCTTGAAAAACCAACTTTTATTCCCTCAGTTTAGGGTCATTTGGGCATTATGAAATAGAAAAGGTGAATAGACTAATTATTTTTATGGAGAGCGTGCAGTGTACTTGAGAAATGAGTTTTGTGGAGAGAGTGTTGAGTTGGCCGAGCAATAATGTATTAATAATGCAGTGGAGCTTCTCAACAACTGAGGTCTAAATGGCAAGAGGAAAACAGGTTTTTAGTTTAGTTTAGAAATACAGCGGGGAAACAGGCCCTTCGGCCCACCGAGTCCATGCCGACCAGCGATCCCCGCACACTAACACCATCCCACACACACACACTAGGGACAATTTACACTTACACCAAGCCAATTAACCTACAAACTTGTGCGTCTTTGGAGTGCGGGGAGGAAATCGAAGGTTTCCCACGCAGAAAACCCACGCAGGTCACGGGGGGAACGTACAAACTCCGTACAGACAGCGCCCTTAGTCAGGATCGAACCCGGCGCTGCAAGTGCTGCCAAGCAGCAACTCTACCGCTGCGCCACCGTGGCTACAGATTTGTCACATGTAGCATTCACAGTAGGGGAGGGGAGGGGGGTCTGGTGGTGCCTCTCGCATCCAGAGGGTGAGTGGGTGGGTGGGTGGGTGGGTGCGGGGTAACGTTGCAATGGGGGGGGGGATGAGGGGGGTAGGAGTAGAGATTTAAGAGTGTGGAGCGATTGTGATATGAGTTTGTAGATCTGCTTCTGTGGCCAGCATGCAAATGGCCGCCTGGGCTGGCCGCCATCTTGGAAGCAATTTGGGGTTCATAAGGCAAAGGATGGAGAGTAGCTGGAAGAACTCAGGTGTCAGGCAGCATCTGTGGAGGGAGATCGACAGTCGACGTTTCGGGTCGGGACCCTACTTCAATTGGGTCTCAATTGAGTTCCTCCAGCTCCTTGCCCAAGATTCATAAGAAGTCATAGGAGCAGAATTAGGCCATTCGGCCCATCTTGTCGTCTCCCCCATTCAATCGTGGCTGATTTATCTCTCTCTACTAACCCCATTCTCCAGCCTTCTCCCCATAACCCCTGACACCCGAACTAATCAAAAATAAAAATCTGAGCCTTAAAAATACCCAATGACTTGGCCTCCACGGACGTCTACGGCAATGAATTCCACAGATTCACCACCCTCTGGGTAATGAAACTCCTCGAAGAGTGACACAAATAGCTGGAATAACTCAGCTGGACAGGCAGCATCTCTGGAGAGAAGGAATGGACCTCCTCATCTCCTTTCTAAAGGAACGTCCTTTTATTCTGAGGCTGTGCCCTCTAGTCCTGGACTCTGCCGCTAGTGGAAACATCCTCTCCTCGTCCACTCTATCCAGGCCTTTCACTGTTCGTGCAAAGGCCTTCGAGAATCTGCAAGAGTTGAAACAGGGTGAGCAGAGAGAGGGTGCATGGACTTGCAGGTGTGCTCAGTTATAACAAGAGTTGAAAGTAATGGCCTGTGCCTAATTTGTCTGAAAGCCGAAATGTAATGGGAGGGTTGGAGCGACCATTATCTTCCCCCACAGAGTGCACGACCTCCAGTTTAGTCATAGCTGTGAGGTGACCTGACACCGGGGCTTTCACGGGTCAGGAGTGTTTTATTGTCACATGTCCAAGACTGAACAATGCAACTCCTACTTCCTGCAGCACAATAGAATTATGTAAACATAGTACACTGTAAACAATATCATAAATTAGAAAAATATGAAAAAAAAGTAAAGAATCAGTTTTTTATGTGTATGTGTGTGTATATGTATATATATGTGTACACACACACACACACATATATATATATATGTATATATATATATATGTGTGTACACACACACACACACACACACACACACACACATATATATATATTTATATATGTACACACACACACACACACACACACACATATATATATATTTATATATGTACACACACACACACACACACACACACACACACACACATATATATATATATATATATAATATATATATATATTCATATATATACATGTATATATATATATGTGTGTACACACACACACACATATAAATATTTATATATGTACACACACACACACACACACACACACACACACACACACACACACACACACACACATATATATATATATATATATAATATATATATATTCATATATATACATGTATATATATATATATGTATATACATGTATATATATATATATGTGTGTACACACACACACACACACACACACACACACACATATATTTATATACATATATATATATATATGTAGGTAGACACAAAATGCTGGAGTAACTCAGCGGGACAGGCACCATCTGTGGAGAGAAGGAGGCGGTGACTTTTCGGTTCGAGACCCTTCTTCCGACCCTTTCTCCACCCGAAACATCACAAATTCCTTCTCTCCAGAGATGATGCCTGTCCCGTTGAGTTACTCCCGCAGTTTGGGTCCACCTTCGATTTAAACCAGCGTCTGCAGTTTTTCCCTATACATATATACACGTGCACATATGTGCAAACATGCATCTCTCTCTCTCTCTATATATATATATATATGTTTGTGTGTGTGTGTGTGTGTGTGTGTGTGTGTGTGTGTGTGTGTGTGTGTGTGTGTGTGCGTGTGTGTGCGTGTGTGTGCGTGAATGTGTGTATATAGATACACACGCACACGTACGTACACATAAAAACATTGAGTTTGATCTCACTGCATAGTTTGAAAGAGAAAGGCCATTGAAAGCATCACTGCACATCTCCCTTTGTACGGGCTGCACAGAGCTGCTGCCTTTCAGCACCAGAGACCCGGACTAGGGATACCTGAAGGAAACACATCAATTATGAGAGATACTGAGAGGGTAGATGTTCGTAAGTTCTCGGAGCAGAATGCCATTCGGCCCATCAAGTCTACACATGGTTATGATACATTATTTGTAACATGTACCGAGGTACAGTGAAATTCATTTTTGTACACAGTTCTGTACAAGTATCACTTCACAAAATGCTGGAGTAACTCAGCAGGTCAGGCAGCATCTCAGGAGAGAAGGAATGGGTGACGTTTCAGGTCGAGACCCTCCTTCAGACTGATCCGAAACGTCACCCATTCCTTCTCTCCTGAGATGCTGCCTGACCTGCTGAGTTACTCCAGCATTTTGTGAAATAAATACCTTCGATTTGTACCAGCATCTGCAGTTATTTTCTTACACTTTTGTACAAGTATCACTTTACATAAGCACTTAGATACATATTAGATAAGCATCTCAGATACAGTACATGTGTTTGACAGCAGTACACTGAGACAGTGTACAGAGTGGCCATTTTGGCGCCATTTTCAAGTCCCAGATGTTATAAGTGTGGGCATCCTGACCTGACCATGAAGCTCTGTTGTCTTTCAATCATGGCTGAGCTATCTTTCCCTCTGAACACCATCCTCCTGCCTTCTCCCCATAACCCCTGACACCCGCACTAATCAGAAGTAGACAGTCAGAACCGTTTTCCCCAAAATGCAATGGAAACATCAAAGATAAGAGGCCATAGTTTTAACGTGTGAGGGACAAAGTTTAAGATTTTAGATTTTAGATTTAGAGATACAGCGCGGAAACAGGCCCTTCGGCCCACCGAGTCCGCGCCGCCCAGCGATCCCCGCACACTAACACTATCCTACACACACTAGGGACAATTTTTACATGTGCCCAGTCAATTAACCTACATACCTGAACGTCTTTGGAGTGTGGGAGGAAACCGAAGATCTCGGAGAAAAACCCACGCAGGTCACGGGGAGAACGTACAAACTCCGTACAGACGGCGC
Source organism: Rhinoraja longicauda (assembly GCF_053455715.1). Taxonomy (NCBI): domain Eukaryota; kingdom Metazoa; phylum Chordata; class Chondrichthyes; order Rajiformes; family Arhynchobatidae; genus Rhinoraja; species Rhinoraja longicauda. The sequence goes on from NC_135975.1 coordinate 4,477,876, forward strand.
CCGTAGTCAGGATCGAACCTGAGTCTCCGGCGCTGCATTCGCTGTAAGGCAGCAACTCTACCGCTGCGCCACCGTGCCGCCTCAGGAGGTTCGAGAAGCAAATTTGTTGCGCAGAAGATGGTGAGTGCCTTGCCTGTGAAATGCGCTGCCAGGGGTGGTGGTGGAGGCAAATACAATAGTGGTGTTTAAGAGGCTTTTGGACAGGCGCATGCAGGGAATGGAGGGGCATGGATCACATGCAGGCAGTGGAGACTAGTTTATCTTGACATCATGTTCGACACATACATTGTGGGCCAAAGGGCCTGTTCCCGTGTTGTGCTGTTCCATGTTCTATGTTTCTCAGGGCAGAGCACAGGTTTAGAGGAATATGGGTTCGAGGGTGGTGAATCTGTGGAGGCCAAGTCAATGGATATTTTTCAGGCAGAGATAGATAGATTCTTGATTAGTCCGGGTGTCAGGGATTACGGGGAGAAGGCAGGAGAATGGGGTTGAGAAGGAAACCCATGATTGTTTGGCGGAGTAGACTTGATGGGCCGAATAGCCTGAGTCTTTTCACCCAGAGAGTTGTGAACCAGTGGAATTCTCTGCCTCAGAAGGCAGTGGAGGCCAATTCTCTGGGTGCTTTCAAGAGAGAGTTAGATAGAGCTTTTTTAGATTTAGATTTAGAGATACAGCGCGGAAACAGGCCCTTCGGCCCACCGAGTCCGCGCCGCCCAGCGATCCCCGCACACTAACATTATCCTACACGCACTAGGGACAATTTTTACATTTACCCAATCAATTAACCTACATACCTGTACGTCTTTGGATAGCTCTTAAAGATAGCGGAGTCAAGGGATATGGGGAGAAGGCAGGAACGGGGAACTGATTGTGGATGATCAGCCATGATCATGGTGAATGGTGGTGCTGGCTTGAAGGGCCGAATGGCCTACTCCTGCACCTATTGTCCATTGTCTATTCTGCTCCTAAACAAAAACGCGGGCAGGTGGGGACTAGTGTAGCTGGGACATGTTGGTCGGTGTGGGCAAGTTGGGCCGAAGGGCCTGTTTCCACGCTGTATCGCACCGTGACACGACAAGTATTTCGGAGCTTCGTACTTACCTTGAGAAAGTAAGCCCTGGAGATCAGGCCTCGCCTGATGACAGGTTGATGGCAACGAAGCAAATCTGGCGGTGCGCACGGATGGCCGGCTCGGTGTTAATTACCAGCAGAGAGAGCAGGCCGTTACCTGTCATCCGACAGTCCTCCTTCTGAAAGTGGATGCTCACGGCAGCTGTTTACCTGACAAAGGGTTTTGTGACAGGGAGACAGGTGGAGGGGGGGAGGGAGGGAGGAGGAGGGGCCAGAACAAGGGGCCACAGTTTAAGAATAAGGGGTAGGCCATTTAGAACTGAGATGAGGAAAACCTTTCTCAGTCAGAGAGTTGTGAATCTGTGGAATTCTCTGCCTCAGAAGGCAGTGGAGGCCAATTCTCTGAATGCATTCAAGAGAGAGCTAGATAGAGCTCTTAAAGATAGCGGAGTCAGGGGGTATGGAGAGAAGGTAGGAACGGGGTACTGATTGAGAATGATCAGCCATGATCACATTGAATGGCGGTGCTAGCTCGATGGTCTCCTGCACCTATTGTCTATTGTCTATTGAGGTGGGAGGTGAGTGGGGAGACTGATGGCCAGCGGGGAGGGTTAACAAGAACCTTGACATAACCCGCACCGCAGAGTTTGAGACCTAATAACTGAAACGACATTGCAGACTAGGGGGGAACTCAATGTATCTGCTGATGAGACGCAGTTATGACCAGAGCTGCAATGGTAGATTATTGGCACACTGCAGTGAAATTTGCTCTCTACAGTACAGTAAAATTATCTTTTGCATTCAGTGCAGCACAGGTATTACTGTATATTTGCACATGTTAGATACAGTGCAAGTGTGTACAAATAGTTTAGTTTATTGTCACGTGTGGTGCGGTATTGGTACGGTGAAAAGTTTTTGTTGCGTGCTAACCGGTCAGTGGAAGGACCGTACATGATTACAATCGAGCCATTACAGTGTGTAGATACATGTTGTGTGCAGTTTTGGTCTCCCGATTTGAGGACGGACTTCCTTGCTATTGAGGCAGTGCAGCGTAGGTTCACCAGGTTAATCCCCGGGATGGCGGGACTGTCGTATGAGGAAAGGTTGGAAAGACGGGGCTTGTATTCACTGGAGTTTAGAAGGATGAGAGAGGGTCTTATGGAGACGTATAAAATTATGAAAGGACTGGACAAGCTAGATGCAGGAAAAATGTTCCCAATGTTGGGGGAGTCCAGAACCAGGGGCCACACAGTCTAAGAATAAAGTGGAGGCCATTTAAAACTGAGGTGAGAAGAAACTTTTTCACCCAGAGAGTTGTGAATTTGTGGAATTCTCTGCCACAGAAGGTGGTGGAGGCCAATTCACTGGAAGAATTTAAAAGAGAGTTAGATAGGGCTCGGGGCTAGCGGAATCAAGGGATATGGGGAGAAGGCAGGCACTGGTTACTGATTGTGGATGATCAGCCATGATCATAATGAATGGCGGTGCTGGCTCGAAGGGCCAAATGGCCTCCTCCTGCACCTATTTTCTATGTTTCTATGTTTCTATGATAAGGGAATAACGTTTAGATTTTTTTTTTTTAGATTTAGAGATACAGTGCAGAAACAGGCCCTTCGGCCCACTGAGTCCGCACCACCCAGCCATCCCCGCACATTAACACTATCCTACACACACTGGCGACAATTTTTACATTTACCCAGTCAATTAACCTACATACCTGTAAGTCTTTGGAGTGTGGGAGGAAACCGAGGATCTCGGAGAAAACCCACGCAGGTCACGGGGAGAACGTACAAACTCCGTACAGACGGCGCCCGTAGTCAGGATCGAACCTGAGTCTCCGGCGCTGCATTTGCTGTAAGGCAGCAACTCTACCGCTGCGCCACCGTGCCGCCACTTAGTGCAAGGTAAAGCCAGCAAAGTCTGATCAAGGATAGTTCAAGGATCACCAAAGAGGTCGACAGTAGTTCAGGACTGTTTCCACACTGTATCTGTACAGTCTAAAGTAAAAAAACTTGGAAAGGCAATCGATCCTGGTCAATCCAACTCAACTGGTCTTCTCGAACATTGGGAATATTGTCCCAATTCATTGAGTCCCAAGCGACTGTGGCCTATTTTCCTGGAAAGTTTTAGCCCAGAGTTTGAGCAACTGGAATGGCAGGAAGGGTCTCGACCCGAAACGTCACTCATTTCTTCTCTCCAGAGATGCTGCCTGTCCCGCTGAGTTACTCCAGCTTTTTAGTGTCCAACTCCGGCTTAAACCAGCATCTGCAGTTCCATTCTTACGCACGGCATGCCATAGCCTGGTCCATTGATCCTGAAAGGTCTTTTTTTTTCACTACCAGCAGGGTAGCTGGAGAAACTAAATCACATTAGTGAAATGATTCTGAAATAAAAATGCTCAAAAAAAGTCGATTGTCACAAAATAAGTAACCCCATCTGGCTCACCAGTGTGTTCGCGAGATGGATATCAGCTGGAGGTATTTTCATGTGAATGGATCATAGTTAAGCTAAACAGCCTCACGGTTTTCATCCAAAGCAAAGTTCGGCCAGGTACTTATCTTTTCCTGATAATTTTCGAACAATTCTTTGAGCAGATTAAAAGGCCTGAGAAATAATTGGTGGCCGTACAACTTTGATGCAAGATCATGGACAAATGTTAAGTCAGTTTCCCCGGCTTCACACCTGCCGCCCGACCTGCTGAGTATTTCCAGCACACCCTGTTCACACTTTTCCTTATTGTGTTTACGTGGACGAAAGGAACGGCAGAAGCTGGTTTACAATAAAAAAAACACTCAAAGTACTGGAGTAATCGAGAACTAGAAGACACAGGTTGAAAGTGAGGGGGGGACGTACTTGAGTGTCTGAGCTCCAGGGAGAGGTTTAGATTTAGATTTAGAGATACAGCGCAGAAACAGGCCCTTCGGCCCAACTTGCCCACACCGGCCAACATGTCCCACCTACACGAGCGTTTGGCTCATATCCCCAAAAAACCTGTCCTATCCATGTACCTGTCTAAATGTTGTTATCGTCCCAGCTACCTCCTCTGGCAGCTCGTTCCATACACCCACCACCATTTGTGTGAAAAGGTTACCCCTCAGGTTCCTATTAAATCTTTCCCTCCCTCACCTTAAATGAATGTCCTCTGGTTCTTGATTCCCCTACTCTGGGCAAGAGACTCTGTGCGTCTACCCGATATATTCCTCTCATGATTTTGTACACCGTGATAAAATCACCCCTCATCCCCCTGGTAGAGAGTCCCAGCCTGCACAACCTCTCCCTAGAGCTCAGGCCCTCGAGTCCTGGCAACATCCTCGTATATCTTCTCTGCATCCTTTAGTATAAGAAAATAACTGCAGATGCTGGTACAAATCGATTTATTCACAAAATGCTGGAGTAACTCAGCAGGTCAGGCAGCATCTCGGGAGAGAAGGAATGGGTGACGTTTCGGGTCGACCTGCTGAGTTACTCCAGCATTTTGTGAATAATTCTCTGCATCCTTTCCAGCTCCAGCTCAGTTTAGGTTATTAGACAATGGACAATAGGTGCAGGAGGAGGCCATTCGGCCCTTCGAGCCAGCACCGCCATTCAATGTGATCATGGCTGATCATTCTCAATCAGTACCCCGTTCCTGCTTTCTCCCCATACCCCCTGACTCCGCTATCCTTAAGAGCTCTATCCAGCTCTCTCTTGAATGCATTCAGAGAATTGGCCTCCACTGTCTTCTGAGACAGAGAATTCCACAGATTCACAACTCTCTGACTGAAAAAGTTTTTCCTCATCTCAGTTCTAAATGGCCTACCCCTTATTCTTAAACTGTGGCCCCTTGTTCTGGACTCCCCCAACATTGGGAACATGTTTCCTGCCTCTAACGTGTCCAACCCCTTAATAATCTTATACGTTTCGATAAGATCTCCTCTCATCCTTCTAAATTCCAATGTATACAAGCCTATTCGCTCCAGTCTTTCAACATATGACAGTCCCGCCATTCCGGGAATTATTGTCACATGTACCGAGGTACTGTCCATATCTTTCATCTGTAATCACCGTCTATAACTCTCGATTCCCTCTCCCCTGACTCTCAGTCTGAAGGAGGGTCTCGACCTGAAACGTCACCCATTCCTTCTTTCCAGAGATGCTGCCTGACCTGCTGAGTTACTCCAGCTTGCTGTGTGCCTCTCTGTTCGATATAAACCAGCATCTGGCAGTTCCTTCCCGCACAATACTCCGAATGTGGCCTCACCAACGTCTTAAATAACAGCAGCGACGTTTTAAGACAAAGCCTATTGCAAACGCATACTTTTGTGTCACAGCTGTTCGAACAACATTTGAGGAATTCCATGATGAGAGGGAAAGTCGAGGGAAGAAATTCCCTCCAGGACAAACCCAGCCGCACAGCGGAATTCCTGACATGCACCCCAGGTGTCCAAGACACCGGGGCAGCTGCTAAACTCCTAAATCAACCCACATCAGATTACTGCAGCAGCTGCAGCTCCTAGCGTGTCGTAAGGCCATAAGGAATAGGAGCAGGATTCGGCCATTCGGCCCATCAAGTCAACTCCGCCATTCAATCATGGCTGATCTATCTCTCCCTCCTAACCCCATTCTCCTGCCTTCTCCCCATAACCTCTGACACCCGCACTAATCAAGAATCGATCTATCTCTGCCTTAAAAATATCCACCAACTTTGCCTCCACAGCCTTCTGTGGGAAAGAATTTCACAGATTCACCACCCTCTGACTCAAGAAATTTCTCCTCATCTCCTTCCTAAAGGAATGTCCTTTAATTCTGAGGCTGTGACCTCTGGTCCTAGACTCTCCCACTGGTGCAAACATCCTCTCCACATGCACTCTATCCGGGCCTTTCACTATTCTGTACGTTTCAATGAGGCCCCCCCTCATTCTTCTAAACCAGGCAGCATCTCTGGAGAGAATGGACAGGCAATGTTTCAGATCGAGACCCTATCTTCCGACACAAAGATTCCAGCAACTGCAAGTCGTGTGACTCCACCGAAACTTCCAGCTCGATACTTAGGCCTCCGAATTACGTTCAGTTTTTGTCACCCTGCCACAGGAAGGACAACAAGCTGGAAAGAGTGCAGTGAAGATTTACGAGGCTGTTCTTCATGAGTCAGAGTATTGAGCATAGAAGCTGGGAGTCCATGTTGCAGTTATATAACACATTGGTGAGGCCACATTTTTCGCATTGTGTTCAATTTTGGGCACCATGTTAAAAGAAAGATGCTGTCAAGCTGGTGAGGATGCAGAAAAAAATCTATGAGGATGTTGCCAGGACTCGAGGGCCTGAGCTACAGGGAGAGGTTGAGTAGGCTGGGACTCGCGGTAGAGTTGCTGCCTTACAGCGAATGCAGCGCCGGAGACTCAGATTCGATCCTGACTACGGGCGCCGTCTGTACGGGGTTTGTACGTTCTCCCCGTGACCTGCGTGGGTTTTCTCCGAGATCTTCGGTTTCCACCCACACTCCAAAGACGTACAGGTATGTAGGTTAATTGACTGGGTAAATGTAAAAATTGTCCCAAGTGTGTGCAGTGTTAATGTGCGGGGATCGCTGGGCGGCGCGGACCCGATGGGCCGAAGGGCCTGTTTCTGCGCTGTATCTCTAAATCTAAAAAATCTTTTAAAAATCTGTTCCTTGGAGCGCAGGAGGGCAAGCGGTGATCTTATAGAAGTTTACAAAATCCTGTGCAAGAATAGATCGGGTAGACGCACAGAGTCTCTTGCCCAGAGTAGGGGAGTCGTGAACCCGAGGACATGGGCTTAAGTTGAAGGAGGGAAAAGATTTAATGGGATTCTGAGGGGTGACTTTTTCACACACAGAGGGTGGTGGGTGTACAGAACGAGCTGCCGGAGGAGGTAGTTGAGGCTGGGACTATCGCAAGGTTTGAGAAACATTTATTCCGTACGGTCACGGGGAGAATGTGCAAACTCCACACAGACAGCAGACATGTGAGGTCGGGGTTGAGCCAGGGGCTCTGGAGCTGTGAGGCAGCAGCTTTGACAACGGCTTCTGATTGTTCTGTTTACGTTTCCTGAAACTATGTCCCATTGTTCCAAAGAAAGAATTCTCGCAGCTCATCAACCTCACTACAGAATTCTAAATTGGATCGTGGACAATTCATGACACTGTTTTGAGGCTATTCGGCCCATCGTGTCAGTGCCACCAGCAAAGAAGAGCTGCCTAGCCCAATCCCACATTCTAGCCCAGGCCCCTGCAAGTCATGGCCCTTCCAACACATGTCCATCTACCCATGGGTGTGTCGGTAAATATTTCACAAAATGCTGGAGTGACCCAGCAGGTCAGGCAGCATCTCAGGAGAGAAGGAATGGGTGACGTTTCGGGTCGAGACCCTTCCTCAGACTCAAATTCTCCACTCCCCTAGACTCACTCTAACCTCTCCTCTCCTGAACGTGCGGCCCTCCAATCGCACTGCACCAACCCTGACTTAGTCATCAAACCCGCTGGCAAGGGGAGGTGCTGTGGTAGTCTGGCGTGCTGACCTCGACCGGACCGAGGCCAGACGACAACTCTCAGACACCTCCTCCTACTTATCCTTGGACCATGACCCCCACCGACGAACACCAGACCTCAATCATCGACACCATCACGGGCCTCACCATTTCCGGCGCTCTACTCTCTAATGCCCATGTACGTGATGTCTCGGCTCCACCACCCCTTCAGGCAGTGAGTGCAGTGTCAGAGGTTACGGGAAGGAAGGCAGGAGAATGGGGTTAGACTTGATGGGTCGAATGGCATAATTTGAAACATAGGTGCAGGAGTAGGCCATTCAGCCCTTCGAGCCAACACCGCCATTCAATATGATCTTGGCTGATCACGGCACGGTGGCGCAGCAGTAGAGTTGCCGCCTTACAGTGAATGCAGCGCCGGAGACTCAGGTTCGATGCCGACTACGGGCGCCGTCTGTACGGAGTTTGTACGTTCTCCCCCGTGACCTGCGTGGGTTTTCTCCGAGATCTTCGGTTTCCTCCCACACTCCAAAGACGTAAAGGTATGTAGGTTAATTGGCTGGGCAAATGTAAAAATTGTCCCTAGTGTGTGTAGGATAGTGTTAGTGTGCGGGGATCGCTGGGCGGCGCGGACCCGGTGGGCCGAAGGGCCTGTTTCCGCGCTGTATCTCTAAATCTAAAAAAAAAAATTAAAAATCCGTACACCGTTCCTGCTTTCTCCCCATATCCATTGATTCCGTTAGCCCTAAGAGCTACATCTAACTCTCTCTTGAAAACATCCAGTGAATTGGCCTCCACTGCCTTCTGTGGCAGAGAATTCCACAGATTCACAACTCTCTGGGTGAAAAGGTTTTTCCTCATTCTATTCCTATTCCTTGTGCCCCTTAAGGGTTCCAGATTCCCACCACTCTCCTGGTAAAAAGAAAGGAATTCTCATCTGCTGCCCAGAGAAATAGTCTTTATCTCCAGTCTCAATATTTACAATGGTAACAGATCAAAGACGTTTGGACAGAGACATGGATAGGAAAGGTTTAGACAGATATATGGATCAAACGCAGCCAAATTTGGTCAGCGTGGATGGCTCTCCAACTCCATGAATCCTCTGCCAAAGAAAACGTCCCCAACCTATCCAAGACTCTCCTCAGAGCTGAACGTTCCAAATGCAGGCAGATTCCTCACAAATGTCCTCTTCACCCTCTGCAAAGCAATGAAATGACCTAAAATAGGCGCAAAGTGCGAGAGTAAATTCAACTGTTCAGGCAGCATCTCTGGAAAAAAAAAGGATGGGCAACTTTTGGGGTCGGGACCTTCTTCAAAGGCGGTAAAACTGCCTCCATCTCTTCAAAGTGCAATAGACTTTATCAGGCACGGTGGCGCAGCGGTAGAGTTGCTGCCTTACAGCAAATGCAGCGCCGGAGACTCAGGTCCGATCCTGACTACCGGCGCCGTCTGTACGGAGTTTGTACGTTCTCCCTGTGACCTGCGTGGGTTTTCTCCGAGATCTTCGGTTTCCTCCCACACTCCAAAGACGTACAGGTATGTAGGTTAATTGACTGGGTAAATGTAAAAATTGTCCCTAGTGGGTGTAGGATAGTGTTAATGTGCGGGGATCGCTGGGCGGCGCGGACTCGGTGGGCCGAAGGGCCTGTTTCTGCGCTGTAGCTCTAAATCTAAAAAAAAATCTAAATGCGAGAGAGAGAGAAAGAGAGAGAGAGAGAGAGAGAGAGAGAGAGAGAGAGAGAGAGAGAGAGAGAGAGAGAGAGAGAGAGAGAGAGAGAGAGAGAGAGAGAGAGAGAGAGAAAGTATCGTGGCAATTTATCGCCTCAGCTTTCGCGCAGCGGTAGAGTTGCTGCCTCACAGCGCCGGAGACCCGGGTTTCATCCTGACTACGGGCGCTGTCTGTACGGAGATTGTACGCTCTCCCCGTGACCTGCGTGGGTTTTCTCCGGGTGCTCCCGGCTCCTCCCACACTCCAAAGATGGACAGGTTTGCACGTCAATTGGGTTCGGTAAAAAATTGTAACTTGTCCCTAGCGTGTGTAAGATAGTGATGGTGTACGGGGCGATCGCTGGTCTGAGTGGACTAGTTGGGCTAGAAGGTTAATCGGCATTTGTAAATTGTAAACTGTCCCTAGAGTGTGTTATAGAGACATCGATTGATATGGAGCGGAAACAGGCCCTTCGGCCCAACCCGCCCACATCGGCCAACACGTATGTCCCAGCTACCCTAGTCCCACTTGCCTGCGCTTGGTCCATATCCCTCCAAACCCTGTCCTATCCATGTACCTGTCCAACGGTTTCTTAAACGATGAGATAGTCCCAGCCTCCTCTGGCAGCTCATTCCATACACCAAGCACCACCCTCTGTGTGAAAAGGTTACCCCCTCGGATTCCTATTAAATCTTTTGTTTTGGATAGTCCTGCTGTGCGGGACGAACGCTGGTCGGTGGGCCGAAGGGCCTGTTTCCACACTGTATCCCTCTACAGCATCTGCAGTGCCTCAAGACTTTAAATGGGATTCAGTCCCTCTGCAAGCAGAAAGGAGATACAATAGACAATAGACAATAGGTGCAGGAGGAGGCCATTCGGCCCTTCGAGCCAGCACCGCCATTCATGGCTGATCATTCCCAATCAGTACCCCGTTCCTGTACTGTATCAGTACCCCAATACAGAGAGAGAAATCAGAAATCAGAAATATCCCTGTCAAGGTTGTTTTCTGACACCCTGTTTACTTTGACTGTTCTCTGGTACAAGATGACTGCACAAAGGCAAAGCACGACGAGCCCCGTGAACACTGATTCACGGTGACAAGTGTAGGGGTCTGATGTGCAGCAGAGGCTCCATTAAAGAGGTCTACGCCAATGGGGAAGACCTGGGGGAGTTTTAGCTTCACCATTGTGCGTGAGGTCACAGTGACTTTTCCCCATACAGATCGATTAATTCACAGTAGTCGCCAATTAACTAGAACGTAAGTATTTCAATTTCAGTCTTTGATACTTGTCGGAACGTAGAGAACCTTCGAGGTATTTATTCCATTATTCCATTCCTAAAATCCTTCTGGTCCCTTTGTGTATCTGCTGACGGGGTGAATTAAGGTCCTGGTACAATTCTCAAAGGCGTCAGATTATAAAAATTGGCATCATTTGTTCGAAGTCTAAGCAGCTTATTGGTAGCAAGAGAACTGGGTGGTTTATACTAGGTTCGGGTGTACTACGGAAGGGACTGGTAGATACATAAAAACATAGAAAATAGGTGCAGGAGGAGGCCATTCGGCCCTTCGAACCAGCACCGCCATTCATTGTGATCATGGCTGATCATCCATAATCAATAACCCGTTCCTGTCTTCTCCCCATATCCCTTGATTCCGCTAGCCCCTAGAGCTCTATCTAACTCTCTCTTAAATCCATCCAGTGATTTGGCCTCCACTGCCCTCTGTGGCAGAGAATTCCACAAATTCACAACTCTGGTTAAAAAAATTCCTTTTCACCTCAGTTTTAAATGGCCTCCCCTTTATTCTAAGACTGTGGCCCCCGGTTCTGGACTCGCCCAACATTGGGAACATTTTTCCTGCATCTAGCTTGTCCAGTCCTTTTATAATTGTATATGTTTCTATAAGATCCCCTCTCATCCTTCTAAACTCCAGTGAACACAAGCCGAGTCTTTTCAATCTTTCCTCATATGACAGTCCCGCCATCCCAGGGATCAATCTCGTTGGGTATTTGGGGAAAAGCTTGGTTCTTATCAATGGGGATGTGAGATGGACACAAAGTGCTGCAGTAACTCAGCGGGACAGGCAGCATCTCTGGAGAGAAAGGAATATGCGACGTTTCGGGTCAGGACCCTTCAAATTCTTGATGGTCCACCTTCGCTGTCTACCTTCGGTGTAAACCAGCATCTGCAATTCCTTCCTACACAGTTTTAGATTTTAGATTTTTTAGATTTAGAGATACAGCGCGGAAACAGGCCCATCGGCCCACCGGGTCCGCGTTGCCCAGCGATCCCCACAAGGCAGATGTAGATAGATTCTTGATTAGTATGGGTATCAGAGGTTCTGGGGAGAAAGCAGGAGAATGGGGTTAGGAGGGAGGGATAGATCAGCCACGATCGAATGGCGGAGTAGACTTGATGGGCCGAATGGCCTCATTCTACTCCTATTCCTTTAGAAGGATGAGAGGGGATCTTATCGAAACGTATAAGATTATTAAGGGGTTGGACATGTTAGAGGCAGGAAACATGTTCCCAATGTTGGGGGAGTCCAGAACCAGGGGCCACAGTTTAAGAATAAGGGGTAGGTCATTTAGAACAGAGATGAGGAAAAACTTTTTTAGTCAGAGAGTTGTGAATCTGCGGAATTCTCTGCCTCAGCGGGCAGTGGAGGCCAATTCTCTGAATACATTCAAGAGAGAGCTAGATAGAGCTCTTAAGGATAGCGGAGTCAGGGGGTATGGGGAGAAAGCAGGAACGGGGTACTGATTGAGAATGATCAGCCATGATCACATTGAATGGCGGTGCTGGCTCGAAGGGCCGAATGGCCTATTCCTGCACCTATTGTCTATTGTCTATTGTCTATTGACCTTCTGAAAGTGAAACTAGCAGGATGACTCGGGAGGGGGGAGGGATGGAGAGAGAGGGGAGGCAAGGGTTGCTTGAAGTTATGATTTAAGGTTTACGATTTAAGGGTGGGTTGGAAGACTTGCTCACCTGAGTGTGAGGGAGTTAACGTCGGTCACCTGTGACGTGGGTCGGGGGAGAGAGTGCACAAATAGCCCAGAGTGGGAGTGGGACTCGGAACTAACTTCGACAATCACCAACAACTCATCAAAAGCAAAAACCACCTTGCGCACAGCAGGGACTTTTGTGGAGACAATCTAATCCTGTAAAAATCCCCTCCGAAATAAGACGTGAGATTCGGAGACCTGCCTGCGTTGATTTATTACGTGCCAGGCTCTAAACGCGGTACCCGTTTACAAGCGCCGCTCTGATTGTGAATGACGTGATGTGCTGACTTGTATTCTTTCCAGAATAAAATTTTTTTTTTGCGATTCGACATGTCTCTCTCCTGACGGGGCTGGAGTGATTGAGCAAGGTTTGGGTAAAATAAGCAAGATCCTATCCTGCTCTTGTGTGACAACTCTCTCTCTCTTTTTCTTTTTCTTTGCCGTTTTCTTTTCTGTACAACGTGACCGCGCGACATTACACACAGACAACGAAGCTTGGTCTTATCTCCACTGCCCCGTCATTTAACCACATCGGAGGTTCCCTTTGTTCCTTCCACCGACCTCCCTCATATTCTCTGCTGCCAAGGCTAACTTGTTTCCAGGAAAATAACTGCAGAGGCTGGTATAAATCGAAGGCAATAGACAATAGACAATAGACAATAGACAATAGGTGCAGGAGCAGGCCATTCAGCCCTTCGAGCCAGCACCGCCATTCAATGCGATCATGGCTGATCACTCTCAATCAGTACCCCGTTCCTGCCTTCTCCCAATACCCCCTAACTCCACCATCCTTAAGAGCTCCATCCAGCTCTCTCTTGAAAGCATCCAACGAACTGGCCTCCACTGCCTTCTGAGGCAGAGAATTCCACACCTTCACCACCCTCTGACTGAAAAAGTTCTTCCTCATCTCCGTTCTAAATGGCCTACCCCTTATTCTTAAACTGTGGCCCCTTGTTCTGGACTCCCCCAACATTGGGAACATGTTATCTGCCTCTAATGTGTCCAATCCCCTAATTATCTTATATGTTTCAATAAGATCCCCCCTCATCCTTCTAAATTCCAGTGTATACAAGCCCAATCGCTCCAGCCTTTCAACATACGACAGTCCCGCCATTCCGGGAATTAACCTAGTGAACCTACGCTGCACACCCTCCATAGCAAGAATATCCTTCCTCAAATTTGGAGACCAAAACTGCACACAGTACTCCAGGTGCGGTCTCACCAGGGCCCGGTACAACTGTAGAAGGACCTCTTTGCTCCTATACTCAACTCCTCAAAACGCGTCACAAAATGCTGGAGTAACTCAGCGGGTCAGGCAGCGTCTCAGCAGAGAAGGAACGGGTGACATTTCGGGTCGAGACCCTCCTTCAATCTACTATTGCTTTTCTCCAGAAATGCCGCCTGACCCGCTGAGTTCCTCCAGCACTTAGTGTTTAACTCCCGTTGATAATCTGGAGAATGGAGCGCTCTGCTAGTGCCTGCCTGGGTCAACAGCCATGACTCACCTTGGCTGCAAACTGCCTTGCTTACTCGCCCACAGTTTTCATTTACATATAATTGTCCTTTAGAAAAGGAATTTGAAATGTACTTTAGTGATACCACATGACCAGAGTTTGAGAACGTTTCGAAATATTTTTGCAGCACAGTTCATTGGACTCTCTATTTATTCAATTATGATCCTTGCAAATTTTGCACGTTATTTATGTTTTCAGCTCATTGTGGCTTTATATCTTTTTTAGTTTAGAGATACAGCGCAGAAACAGGCCCTTCGGCCCACCGGGTCCGCGCCGACCAGCGATCCCCGCACACTAACACTATCCTACACCCACTAGGGACAATTTTTACATTTACACCAAGCCAATTAACCTACAAACATGTACGTCTTTGGAGTGCGGGAGGAAACCGGAGATCTCGGAGAAAACCCACGCAGGTCACGGGGAGAACGTACAAACCCCGTAAAGACAGCACTCGTAGTCGGGATCGAACCCAGGTCTCTGGCGCTGCATTCGCTGTAAGGCAGCAACTCTACCACTGCACCACCATGACCGCCCAATTGGGATGTGGAATTTATAGATGGGGAAACTACTTTTCCTAGTCTGAAGAAGGGTCTCGACCCGAAACGACTCCCATTCCCTCTCTCCAGAGATGGTACCAATTTTGGACCAACAGCCAAAGCTGTTATTGAGGACGTGCAGCATAGGTTTACTAGGTTAATTCCCGGAATGGCGGGACTGTCGTATGTTGAAAGACTGGAGCGACTAGGCTTGTATACACTGGAATTTAGAAGGATGAGAGGAGATCTTACCGAAACGTATAAGATTATTAAGGGGTTGGACACGTTGGAGGCAGGAAACATGTTCCCAATGTTGGGGGAGTCCAGAACCAGGGGCCATAGTTTAAGAATAAGGGGTAGGCCATTTAGAACGGAGATGAGGAAAAACTTTTTCAGTCAGAGAGTTGTGAATGTGGAATTCTCTGCCTCAGAAGGCAGTGGAGGCCAATTCTCTGAATACATTCAAGAGAGAGCCAGATAGAGCTCTTACGGATAGCGGAGTCAGGGGGTATGGGGAGAAGGCAGGAACGGGGTACTGATTGAGAATGATCAGCCATGATCACATTGAATGGTGGTGCTGGCTCGAAGGGGCGAATGGCCTCCTCCTGCATCTATTCTCTATTGTCTATTGGCTAACAGCCACGATCATATTGAATAGAGGTGCTGGCTCGAAGGGCCGAATGGCCTACTCCTGCACCTATTGTCGATGCTTTCCATGTTTGTGTCTATCTGTGGTATAAACCAGCATCTGCAGTTCCTTACTACTCAGCTTTTCAGCGTACCTTGGTACACATGACAATTACAAATTAAATTAAATTAAATTAAGATAAACTAATGCTTCCCTTAAACTGTCGGAGACACAAGAGACTATTGATGCTGGAGTCCTTAGCTGAAAAAACTATTTTAAATATTTAAGCTGTTGTATTGTTATTGGAAGCGATCCATATACTGACAACAACAACATTAATAATTCCAGTAATGAACAGTAATTTGCAGTATCATTATTCCTAACCTCCGTAAGAAGGTTGAGGTTGTTAGATAATGTTTCCGAGCTGCACCTCAGGGCAGTTTTTGCAACATTAAAGCTGTTATATCTGTACTTGTTCTTGCTATTGTTGCTTGATCAGGGAGTCACGGAGTCATACAGCGTGGAAACAGGCCCTTCGGCCCAACTTGCCCACACTGACCAACACATCTCATCCACACTTGCCCACACTGACCAACACATCTCATCCTGCCTGCATTTGGCCCATATCCCTCTAAACAGCAGGCAGTGAAGAAAGCGAATGGTATGTTAGCATTCATAGCAAGAGGATTTGAGTATAGGAGCAGGGAGGTTCTGCTGCAGTTGTACAGGGCCTTGGTGAGACCGCACCTGGAGTATTGTGTACAGTTTTGGTCTCCTAATCTGAGGAAAGACATTCTAGCCTTAGAGGGAGTACAGAGAAGGTTCACCAGATTGATCTCTGGGATGGCAGGACTTTCATATGAAGAAAGACTGGATAGACTAGGCTTGTACTCGCTGGAATTTAGAAGACTGAGGGGGGATCTTATTGAAACATATAAAATTCTTAAGGGGTTGGAGAGGCTAGATGCGGGAAGATTGTTCCCGATGTTGGGGAAGTCCAGAACCAGGGGTCACAGCTTAAGGATAAGGGGGAAGTCTTTTAGGACCGAGAGGAGAAAACATTTCTTCACACAGAGTGGTGAATCTGTGGAATTCTCTGCCACAGAAGGTAGTTGAGGCCAGTTCATTGGCTATATTTAAGAGGGAGTTAGATGCGGCCCTTGTGGCTAAAGGGATCAGGGGGTATGGAGAGAAGGCAGGTACGGGATACTGAGCTGGATGATCAGCCATGATCATATTGAATGGCGGTGCAGGCTCGAAGGGCCAAATGGCCTACTCCTGCACCTATTTTCTATGTTTCTATGTTTCTAAACCTGTCCTATCCATGCACCTGTCCAAATGTTTCTTAAGCGTTGTGAATTCCGAGCGAGACTTAGATTTGAAGAGACGCAGTTGTCGGGCGAAGCCTCTCCACGCCGGTAATGGGAGATTGGATGTGCCTGACGATTACTGACACCACCGAGAGACGGGAAACTAGGCTTCTCTTTGTTCCTCCTTACTCCTTCAGTTTGGTGCAGAGCCAGTGCCGTTGTCTGCAGCGTGGCGATGTGACAGCGTTCTCCGCTCACGGCCCACGTCAAACCAGAATCAATTGTGTCTCATTAGAAAGAACAGAAAATCTTTAGTAATTGGTGCGTTTGTACATTGCACTGTCACTTTGCATTGTTCTCTACAACGCGCCAGCAAAAACCAAAGCAAGCACGCGGCTTCATGTTGGGAACGGTCAGCTAGCTTCCACTTGCGTAGCACGGGACTGCAGACGCTGCAGAGGTATGGAAGGGGAAGGTGTGAAAACAAGAGATCAAAGGGGACAAAGTTCAAGGAAGATGTAGGATGAACCATTGTGGGCTGAGGGGAAGATGACAACGAAGCAGACAGTCAGTAACATTTAATCCGGACTGATACACTAAAGATAGATACAAAAAGCTGGAGTAACTCAGCGGGACAGGCAGCGCCTCTGGAGAAATGGAATAGGTGACATTTCGGGTCGAGTCCCTTCTTCGGGCTGAGAGTCAGGGGAAGGGGAAACGAGAGATATAGAGGGTGACGTAGAGAGGTGGAGAACAAATGAATGAAAGATGTGCAAAAAAGTAACGATGATAAAGGAAACAGGCCATTGTTAGCTGTGGGCTAGGTGAAAACTAGATACAGACAATGAAACTCTCCATGACCAGAGTGAAACTAGAACAACGGCTATGGTGGGGGAGGGACGGGGAGAGAGGGGATGCAAGGGTTAATTGAAGTTAGACGTCGAAGACAGGGAAACTAGTCGGAGAATTAGGATGGAGGGAGAGGGAAACCAAGGGAGTCAATATTCACACAATTGTTCCCACTTGCATGTGGTTCAAACACCTGAAATGGGTCTTGCGTTGGAGTCATGGCATGTTAAACCAACTGGTGCAGGAAGGAACTGCGGACGATAAACCAAAGATAGACACAAAATGCTGCAGTAACTCAGTTGGACAGGGGGCATCACTGGAGAGAAGGAATGGGTGACGATTCGGGTCCAGACCCTTCTTCGGTCTGAAGAAGGGTCTCGACCCGAAACATCACCTTTAAACCAACTGGTTATCTATTCCACTGTATGATTTCTTCCTGGAGGTCACAGCAAAGAAGTGGAAAGGTGGCCTGGTTGGGAAACAGGACCTCATTGGCCATTGACACATTTCCCAACACCCCGGGCTTAATTAAGGAAAAAAACCCTTTCACATATTGAATGGTTAAATTGCCTCCAGATACCACGGCTCCTAAATGTCAAGCCATACTCTTGTTTTAATCTAATAACAGATCACCACAGATCAAGTTAATTAGATAATCCAAAAGAAAAATATTGCAGATACTGGAAAACTAAAATTAAAACAGAAAATTCAAGAGAAACTCATAGTCTATGAGTGGAGACGGAATATTTTGAGTCACTGGCCCTTCAGAAGAGCTTGTCATTAACTTGAACTGTTAACTCTGTTTCTCTGCATAACGTGTTAAGTATCTTAAGCATTTTCAGTTTAGTTTAGTTTAGAGATACAGCACGGAAACAGGCCCTTCAGCCCACCGAGTCCGCACCGACCAGCAATCCCCACACACTGACACTAACCGACACACACACTAGGGACAATTTTACTTTTATACCAAGCCAATTAACCTACAAATCTGTACGTCTTTGGAGTGTGGGAGGAAACTGGAGCTCCCAAAGGAAACCCACACGGTCACGGGAAGAACGTACAAACTCCATACAGACAGCAACCGTAGTCAGGATCGAACCCGGCAGCAACTCTACCGCTGGGCCACCGCGCCGCCCTAAATCATTTGTTATTTTGTTTTAGGTACTTTTACGATGATTAAGAAACATTTCGACAGGAATGTGGATGGGACAGGATTTAGAGGGATATGGGCCAAAGGTGGGCAGGGGAGACCAGCTTAGATGGGGCATTTTAGTTGGTGTGGATGAGTTATGCCTGTGGGACTAGTGTAGATCGGACATAGACTGGAGTAAAATGCTGGAGTAACTCAGCGAGACAGGCAGCACCTCTGGAGAGAAGGAATGGGTGACGTTTCGGGTGGAGACCGGGTCGAACATGCCGGCCAGCATGGGCAAGTTGGGCCGAAGGGCTTGTTTTCACGCCGAATGACTCTATGACTATTTACTTTGGAAGGAAACGTCAAAGTTGTTCACACAACTGCTAGAATACATTCTTGTTGTGTGCTGTGATGCTCCGTAGAACGCAGGTCCCCTGGAGACTGAAGGCCAAGGGTCAAAGCCAGTTTCACAGGCTTGGGAAGGAAACATCTAGGATGACGGCCCTATACGGCAGTGAGATGGAAGACCACTGTCCTAGTGGAGTCTTGCCAGCGGGTCATCAAAACTAAGCTCACGGCAGCTCGTAAATAATCCCATGGCACTCTTTCAAAGAAAAGGGAGGATCGCCCCAATGTTTTTGTCCAACATTTAACCCTGAAGCATCATTATCACTTGGGAGAATTGGTGGTGGCGCAGCGGGTAGAGCTGCTGCCTCACAGCGCCAGAGACCCGGGTTCCATCCTGACTGTGGGTGCTGTCTGTACGGAGTCTGTACGTTCTCCCCGTGACCACGTGGGTTTTCTCCGGGTGCACCGGTTTTCTTCCACACTCCAAAGATGTGCAGGTTTTTAGGTCAAGTTAGTTTAGTTTACTTTAGTTTAGAGATACAGCGCGGAGACAGGCCCTTCGGCCCACCGAGTCCGTACCGACCAGCGATTCCCACACATTATCCCACGCACACTAGGGACAACTTTTACATTTACACCAAGTCAATTAACCGACAAACCTGCACGTCTTTGACTTCTTCATTGATTTCAGTAAAATTGTAAATTGGCCCTGGTGTGTAGGATAGCGCTAGTATACGGGGTGATCTCTGGTTGGCACGGAAGGGCCTGTTTCCACACTCGAAGGGCCGAATGGCCTACTCCTGCACCTATTTGCTATGTTTCTATGTTTCTATGTATCTCCAAAGTCTAAAAGTATTGCCCATTGCAGAATCACCACAGTTAGTACTATCGATTTCTTTTCTCATTATTTATGGAGGTTTAATAATTGAAAGACTAAACTGCATATCAAAGTCGAACAAGAATGAAAAACCACTGCTACAAGTGGCAATTAAAATGCTACACTTTCAGCAAAGTGCTGCATTTTTAGCAGTGCTGAACTTTCCACGCAGAAACCATTCCTTCAACTGAAGTTTTGACCCGAAGAGAAACTAAATGAGTCCATCTTAGAAGCACAAGTCTATAATTATTTGTACTTTGACCTCGTAAATGGAAATCTATGAGACAACGTCAGTGAGTCCAATAACGTTTCATCTGCTATCTGCACAGCGAGGCAGTGGATCTTCAACTCTTTCAAAGGCTTTTCCCTTTCCTGACATTTAATTCTGTCTGAAATAAGAGCCCATCAAAATCGAGAAAAAGACATGCGAGTCAATAAAAATGATTTCCAATTGTCCAGCAAGCAGCAGCTATTTTTTTTTTTTTAGTTTGGTCTCGTTTAAAGATGACGCACTGGGCGGTTTAGAGATACAGGCCCTTCGGCCCACCGAGTCCGCACCGACCAGCGATCCCCGCACATTAACACTATCCTACACACACTAGGGACAATTTACAATTATACCAAGCCAACTAACCTACAAACCCGCACGTCTTTGGAGTGTGGGAGGAAACCGAAGATCTCGGAGAAAACCCACGCAGGTCACGGGGAGAACGTACAAACTCCGTACAGACAGCGCCCGTAGTCGGGATCGAACCCGGGTCTCCGGCGCTGCATTCACTGTAAACCTTGCAGAAAAAATGTTCCCGATGTTGGGGGAGTCCAGAATCAGGGGTCACAGTTTAAGAATAAGGGGTGGGCCATTTAAGACTGAGATGAGGAGGGAAAAAAATCACCCAGAGAGTTGTGAATCTGTGGAATTCTCTGCCACAGAAGGCAGTGGAGGCCGATTCACTGGATGTCTTCAAGAGAGAGTTAGATGTGGCTCTTAGGGCTAACGGAATCAAGGGAGAAACCAGAAACGGGAGGTACTGATTCTGGATGATCAGCCATGATCATATTGAATAGCGGAAGAATATCAATATTGAATATCAGTCTGAAGAAGGGTCTCGACCCGAAACATCGCCCATTCCTTCTCTCCTGAGATGCTGCTTGACCCGCTGAGTTACTCCAGCATTTTGTGAATAAATACCTTCGATTTGTACCAGCATCTGCAGTTATTTTCTTATATTGAATGGCGGTGCTGTCTCGAAGGGCCGAATGGCCTACTCCTGCACCTATTTTCTATGTTTCTAAGGCAGTTCTTATGTTAAACTGAGAGATTCTGTATGGCGTTACATCCGTGGGGAACGGGTGGCTCTTTGTGTGACTGAATGCCGAGGATTCCCATCGCAAGTCATTCATTGATAACACAATGATTCCTCTCTTCCTCTCAGCATCTCCCAGAGCCTCTGCTGTCTGGCTTCATGTTTGGTGCTATTTACGACTCCCCCTTTTCCTGGATGCCCAGTCTGAGGCGTAACTCCGGACAAAGCCCTGTGTTCACTGCTCACCCTTCAGTGGCCACGCTGGCCGACAAATACTACATTCATGTTTGTCACTTGCCCATTCCTACGAGCAATGGTAAGAATGTTTTTAAACCTCACCGGCCTCCGCTTCCCCCAATACAGGGGCTTCCTTGTGTTCTGCCTGCCTTTCATCACCCTGCGGACAGACGCAAAGCGCTGGAGTAACTCAGCGGGTCAGGCAGCATCTCTGGTTAAAAAGGAATAGGTGACGTTTTGGGTCGAGACCCTTAGAGTCACAGCAGAAAGACTATTCATGATTTCCCATTAAGCCGTCCACAGTTTACAGATACGAGATAAAGGAAATAATGTTTAGTGCAAAGATAAAGTCCAGAATTGTCCAATTATATTCTGAGGTCATAGAGTGATACAGTGTGGAAACAGGCCCTTCAGCCCAACTTGCCCACACCGGACAATATGCCCCATCTACACTAGTCTCACCTGCTAGTATTTGGTCCATATCTCTCCAAGCCTGTTTCAATCCATGTACCCGTCCGAAAAAAAATTCTGAAAAGTTGGGATAGTCCCAGCCTCAACTACCTCCTCCGGCAGCTCGTTCCATTCACCCACCGCCCTTTGTGTGAAAAAGTTACCCCTCAGATTCTTCTTAAATATTTTTCCCTTCTTCAGACTGAGAGTCAGGGGAGAGGGGAAACTAGAGGTTTGAGAAGGTACAGAACAAATCAGAGCCGGCACAGATGACTCAGGAAAGGTGGAGCCCACAATGGTCCATTGTTGGCTGTGGAAGAGGTGATAACGAAGGAATACAAACAGTGAAACCAACAGGACGATTAGGGGTGGGGGAGGGACGGGGGCGGAGGGAATGCAAGGGTTACTTGAAATTAGAGACGTCAATATTCATACCGCTGGGCTGTAAGCTGCCCGAGCTAAATATGACAGAGGTATGGCAGAGATAGGTAGATTCTTGATTAGTACGGGTGTCAGGGGTTATGGGGAGAAGGCAGGAGAATGGGGTTGAGAGGGAAAGATAGATCAGCAGTTTTCACCCATTCCTTCTCTCCTGAGATGCTGCCTGACCTGCTGAGTTACTCCAGCATTTTGTGAATAAATACCTTCGAGAGGGAAAGATAGATCAACTACGATTGATTGGCGGAGTAGACTTGATGGGCTGAATGGCCTAATTCTGCTCCTGTCACATCTGAATATGAGGTGTTGTACCTGTCAGTACAGACTCGGTGGGCTGAAGGGCCTGTTTCCGTGCTGTATCTCCAAATCTCTAAGCTCAACTAAACCGGTGGTTCTAAAGTGATGTGACGTATATGGTGGGGCAGCGGTAGAGTCGCTGCCTTACAGCACTTGCAGCGCCGGAGACCCGGGTTCGATCCCGACTCCGGGTGCTGTCTGCACGGAGTTTGTACGTTCTCCCCGGGACCTCGTGGGTCTTCTCCGAGATGTGCTCTTTCCTCCCACACTCCAAACTATAGACGTGCAGGTTTGTAGGTTAATTGGCTTGGTGTATGTGTAAGAAAATAACTGTAGATGCTGGTACAAATCGAAGGTATTTATTCACAAAATGCTGGAGTAACTCAGCGGGTCAGGCAGCATCTCAGGAGAGAGGGAATGGGTGACATTTCGGGTCGAGACCCTTCAGTCTGAAGAAGGGTCTCGACCCGAAACGTCACCCATTCCTTCTCTCCTGAGATGCTGCCTGACCTCCTGTAAATTGTCCCTCGTGTGTGTGGGATAGCGTTAATGTGCGGGGATCGCTGGTCGGCACGGACTCGGTGGGCCGAAGGGCCTGTTTCTGCGCTGTATCTCTAAACTAAACTAAACATACGTGAGGTTCTTGGTATCTGAGTTACATTTCCGCTGACTGGTGCAACAGTAGACACCTGGTTGGGTTCCATCTGCAGTTAACATTGCCTGCCTCAGGAGTATTCATTCTGTGAGCTCTGTCTCTCCAAGAATGTGCAGTAAAGATGATGGATCGTCGTCAGGCTCGACAAGTATCCATGGAACGAATGCAAAGCCCCTCGAGCTTCTTTGATGAGGTTTGTTTGACAAACTTAAATCGCTTGCAGGAGGAGCCGTGAAGCTGCAGCGTAAATGATCGGTGAATCAAGGACTGAATAACAAATCACCTGGATGGGAGTTATTTTACCCTGTTTTGTACACCAGCTAACACAGTCTTCACCCAGGCAAGTCTTGGTCCAATGTCAGGGAGTTTAAGCAACTTGGAGACAAGGCTTTTAGCACACGCATGTATGGACATGCACACACACACGCACACGCACTTTAGGTTTTAGAGATACAGCACAGAAACAGACCTTTCGGCCCATCGAGTCCGTGCCGACCACCGATCGCCCCTGTATCCTACACACACTCGGGACAACTTGGCCTTTTTTGAAGTGTGGGAGGAAACCGGCACGCCTGGAGAAAACACAGTCAGTCACAAAGAGAACCTGCAAACTCCGTACAGACAGCACCTGTAGTTAGAATTGAACCCGGGTCTCCAGCGCTGTGAGGCAGCAACTCTACCGATATACCACCGTGCCACCCCGCACACACACAAGCACGCACGCACGCACACACCACACACATACACACACACACACACACACACACACACACACACACACACACACACACACACATACACACATGCACCCACACATACACACACGCACACACACACACACACACGCGCATACACACACACACACACGCGCATACACACACACACGCACACACGCACACATGCACACGCACACACATACACACACATACACACACACACGCACACACACACACACGCACACACGTGCATACACACACACACGCACACACACACACACACGCACACGCACACACATACACACACACACACACACACACACATACACACATACACACACACACACACACACACACACACACATACACACACACACACACACACACACACACACACACACACACACACATAATTGGGGTGCCACAGTGGCACAGCTGTTAGAGCTGCCAGAGACCCAGGTTCAATCCTGACCTCGGGTGCTATCTGTGTGGAGTTTGCACGTTTTCCCCGTGACCAAGTGAGTTTCGTCTCGCGAGATGCTGCCTGACCTGCTGAGTTATTCCAGCATTTTGTGAATAAATACCTTCTAAATTCCAGTGTATACAAGCCTAGCCGCTCCAGTCTTTCTACATACGAATTTAGTTACGCAAAGCCTTTCATTGTCCGGGCCTCTCAACGTTGAGCCTTTTACCCCTCCCGAGTCATGTTGTTCAACAAAGCATGGCAGGACAGCTTCACGTTCTGGGCCGTTGCTTCCAGGCTCTGCTGATCCCCGACTCTCCCTCTGTACATTAGGCCGTGTTGTACAGCAGCCAGTGGAGAGGTGCACAGGCCCACACGTGTCAGTCAGGCCTTAACCATTTTCTGCTTTCCCTGATTGACTACAAGTAACAGGGGCGGCACGGCGGCTCAGCGGTAGAGTTGCTGCCTCGCTAGCGATGGAGTCGCTGCATCCCAGCGCAGGTCACGGGGGGAGAACGTACAAACCCCGTACGGACAGCATCAGTAGTCGGGATGGAACCCGGGTCTCTGGCGCTGTGAGGCAGCAACTCTACCGCCGCGCCACCGCGCCACCCTAATTAGCAGTATTGGCTTCATTGGCTGTAAAGTAGTCCAAGACTGCCCAGGGTGATGGGAAGTGCTGTGTAAATGGACGTTCTCTCTATTTTCCAAGAGATGAGGGACCTGTTGAAGCCGTACATCAAAGGCCGCAAAATTCTGGCTCAGCGCTGACATTTGATCACAATTGGCAGAATATTCAACTTGTTTGCAATGCATGAGAGGAGAATTGTAGCCAGCATGATCTAAATTGACAGTATATTACATTTACCTGACAAAACCTATCCTGAGAGGTTTTCTAGATTTTCTGATACCGGGCAGACTTTCATTATTGATTTTGCTAACTAATAGAAGATCTTTTGCCTGTTTTCTGTATGGGTAAGTCCCGCCAGCTCTGCCAGCTGGTGAAAACGCTGGGTAGAGTAACGAGAAGCTGGAGTAACTCAGCGGGCTAGGCAGCATCTCTGGAGAGAAGGAATGGGTGACGTTTCGGGTCGAGACCCTCCTTCGGACTGAGAGTCGGGGGAGAGGGAAACGAGAGATATAGACGGTGATGTAGGGAGATATAGAACAAATGAATGACAGATAAGCAAAAAAAGTAACGGTGATAAAGGAAACAGGCCATTGGTATCTGTTGGCTATTGTTAATTAAAATGGTGGACCATGATCAGGAGGCTGTTACACTGGGAGGTACAGTGGTGCAGCTGGTAGTGCTGCTGCCTCCCAGCTCCAAAGTCCAAGTTCGATCCTGGCCTCAGGCACCGTCTATGTGGAGTTTGCACGTTCTCGCTGTGATCTATAGGTTTCCACCGGGACGCCCCTGTTACCTGTTGTCCACTAGGGGCGGCACAGTGGCGCGGCGGTAGAGTTGTTGCCTAACAGCGCCAGAGACCCGGGTTCAATCCTGACCGCAGGTGCTGTCTGTGTGGAGTTGGCACGTTCTCCCCGTGATCGCTGGGTTTCTTCCCAGTGTTCCGCTTTCCCTCTTACACCACAAGACGTGTGGTCCGTTAGATTAATTGGCCCCCTTGCAAGAGTCAGAGTCACACGGCGTAGAAAAAGGCCAATGGTCTCTTAAACACTCCTCCTATGTTACCCACTTTCTCATCCACTCCTTACATGTTAGAGGCAATTCACAGAGGGCCGATTAATCTACACACCAGCACGCCTTTGGGATGTGGGAGGAAACCGGAGCACCCGGAGGAAATGCACACGGTCACAGGGAGAACGTACAAACTCCACACTGACAGCACCCGTGGTCAGGATGGAACCCGTGTCTCCGGCGCTGCGAGGCAGCGACTCTACCGGCTGCTCCACCGTGCCGCCCACATGGAACCAGATACCCGAGCTCAGCAACTCCACCAACGTTATCGTTTAGTCGTGGCGTCACGGTGGCGCAGCGGTAGAGTTGCTGCCTTACAGCGCCAGAGATAGACACAAAAAGCTGGAGTAACACAGCATCGCTGGAGAGAAGGAATGGGTGACGTTTCGGGTCGAGACCCGTCCCAGATCCTGGTTCAACCCTGACTGCGGGTGCTGTCTGTGCGGAGTTTGTACAGCACGTTCTCCCCATGACCTGCGTGGGTTTTCTCCGGGTGCCCCGGTTTCCTCCCACGCTCCAGAGACATGCAGGTTTGTAGGTTAATTGGCTTCTGTAAATGGCAAAATTGTCCCTAGTGTATGTTGGATGAAACTGGTGTACGGGGAGTTTGGAGTTTGTACGTTCTCCCCGGGACCACGTGGGTTTTCTCCAAGATCTGCGCTTTCCTCCCACACTCCAAAGACGTGCAGGTTTGTAGGTTAATTGGCTCGGTGTGTGTGTGTGTAAATTGTCCCTAGTGTGTGTAGGATAGTGTTGGCGTGCGGGGATCGCCGGTCGGCACGGACTCGGTGGGCCAACGGGCCTGTTTCCGCGCTGTATCTCTTAGCTAAACAGGATGGCCGTCAGAGAGCGAGGAGGGCGGTCGGCTACGAAGGGGGGCCCGGTGTTGAGGGGGGGGGGGGCAGGGGGGGGGCAGGGGGGGGCAGGGGGGGGCAGGGGGGGAGAGAGGGGCTGCTGACACTTGCGGCGGCAGGCAAACGATTGGACCATTCGATGAGCATTTAGTAACTTTGTCGGCACCGCACTTGTGTGCTGCCCAGGTGTGGTCTGCCCAGGTGAGGTCTGCCCAGGTGAGGTCTGCCCAGGTGTGGTCTGCCCAGGTGTGGTCTGCCCAGGTGAGGTCTGCCCACGTGTCTGCCCAGGTGAGGTCTGCCCAGGTGAGGTCTGCCCAGGTGTGGACTGCCCAGGTGTGGTCTGCCCAGATGTGGTCTGCCCAGGTGAGGTCTGCCCAGGTGAGGTATGCCCGGGTGAGGTCTGTCCGGGTGAGGTCTGCCCGGGTGAGGTCTGCCCGGGTGAGCTCTGCCCGGGTGAGGTCTGCCCGGGTGAGGTCTGCCCAGGTGAGGTCTGCTGTATGACTTTACCAGTTGTTTGCTGGAGAAACATAGAAACATAGAAACATAGAAAATAGGTGCAGGAGTAGGCCATTCGGCCCTTCGAGCCTGCACCGCCATTCAATAAGATCATGGCTGATCATCCAACTCAGTATCCCGTACCTGCCTTCTCTCCATACCCCCTGATCCCTTTAGCCACAAGGGCCACATCTAACTCCCTCTTAAATATAGCCAATGAACTGGCCTCAACTACCTTCTGTGGCAGAGAATTCCACAGATTCACCACTCTCTGTGTGAAGACAAAGTGAGAAGGAATGGCTGACGTTCCAGGTCGAGACCCTTCTTCAAACACTGCACTTCCCCTCAAGGCCATTGAGAGGATTTCAGACACAGGTATTCTAATCGGCCAGGATTTATCTCGGTGAAGTTTGTGATGATTAGTAATTATGCAGTCTGGCGCGACGCATGATACAGGTTTCCAGAACGTTTTGGAGAGGATTGGGCTCAGATCTCCTCCACGCCTTGAAATATAATTACACGAGATGACTGCAGTGGCACTGGAATGAGATTAGCCCAGCAACGCTTGCTTGCGATTGAATAAAAGGACCCCATGTAATGACTGTTGACAATGTACCGTGTTTGTTTAAACTCCTCCGATACAATATTGAAAAGATCATCGCTGGCACAGCACTGTGTGATTTTTCATTATCTGTTTAGATTAGAGATGAGCAGTAGGTTACTAAAGAGATGAGCAGTAGGTTACTAAAGAGATGAGCAGTAGGTTACTAAAGCTACTTTCCCCGTGGAAGGTTGACACTGCTTGTCGGAGTGAGATTGTGGAAATGCCACACACTTTAGGAAGTGGCTCGGCGTGAAGCCAAATGAACAGGAGAGGCAGGGGATTCACCTTTGTCGAATGAGCTGACACAGCGTCCTGGAGTCACACAGCACGGAGACAGGCCCTTCGGCCCGTCTCGTCCACTCAGCCAACGTGGGGTTTCTCCGAGATCTTCGGTTTCCTCCCACACTCCAAAGACGTACAGGTTTGTAGATTAATTGGCTTGGTAAATGTTAAAAAAAAGTGTCCCTAGCGGGTGTAGGATAGTGTCAGTGTGCGCGGGGATTGCTGGTCGGCGCGGACCCGATGGGCCGAAGGGCCTGTTTCCGCGCTGTATCTCTAAACCAAACATGCTCCATCCAAGCAGGTTTCAGTTCAGTTTATTGTCACGTGTACCAATAGACAATAGACAATAGGTGCAGGAGGAGGCCATTCGGCCCTTCGAGCCAGCACCACCATTCAATGTGATCATGGCTGATCATTCTCAATCAGTACCCCGTTCCTGCCTTCTCCCCATACCCCCTGACTCCGCTATCCTTAAGAGCTCTATCTAGCTCTCTCTTGAATGCATTCAGAGAATTGGCCTCCACTGCCTTCTGAGGCAGAGAATTCCACAGATTCACAACTCTCTGACTGAAAAAGTTTTCCCTCATCTCCGTTCTAAATGGCCTACCCCTTATTCTTAAACTGTAGCCCCTGGTTCTGGACTCCCCCAACATTGGGAACATGTTTCCTGCCTCTAACGTGTCCAACCCCTTAATAATCTTATATGTTTTGATAAGATACATATACCGAGGTACAGTGAAAAGCTTTTGTTGCCTGCAGTCCCGTCAGTGGAAAGACAATACGTGATTACAATCGTCAAACACAGTGTACAGATGCTTGATAAGGGAACGACGTTTAGTGCGAGGTAAAGCCAGTAAAGTCCGATCAAGGATAGTCAGAGGGTCACCAATGAGGTAGATAGTAGTCCAGAACTACTCTCTGGTTGTAGTAGGACGATTCAGTTGCCTGATAACAGCTGGGAAGAAACTGTCCCTGAATCTGGAGGTGTGCGTTTTCACACCTGTACCTTATGCCCGATGGGAGAGGGGAGAAGAGGGAGTGGCCGGGGGTGAGACTGGTCCTTGATTATGCTGCTGGCCTTGCCGAGGCAGCGTGAGGTTTCGTCGAATACGGTAGCGCAGCGGTAGAGTTGCTGCTTTACAGCGAATGCAGCGCCGGAGACTCAGGTTCGATCCTGACTACGGGCGCTGCACTGTAAGGAGTTTGTACGTTCTCCCCGTGACCTGCGTGGGTTTTCTCCGAGATCTTCGGTTTCCTCCCACACTCCAAAGACGTACAGGTATGTAGGTTAATTGGCTGGGTAAATGTAAAAATTGTCCCTAGTGGGTGTAGGATAGTGTTAATGTACGGGGATCACTGGGCGGCACGGACTTGGAAGGCCGAATAGGCCTGTTTCCGGCTGTATAGATATGATATGATATGATATGATGTATGGGGAGTTGCTAAAATTTACCAGAACTCAGGACAGAGATTTCCCCACTCATGGCTCTCACTCCTTAGAAAGGAAGGAACTGCAGATGCTGGTTTAAACCGAAGATAGGCGCAAAATGCTGGAGTAACTCTGGGGGACGCGCAGCATCTCTGGAGAGGAGGATTGGGTGACATTTCGGGTCGAGACCCTTGTTCAGACTGAGAGTCAGGGGAGAGGGAAACGACAGATATTGGTACATAGGACAAATAAATGAAAGATTCGCAAAAAGCAACGACGATCAAGGAAAGGAAAGGTGGAGATAGACACAAAAAGCTGGAGGGCGTGCAGCGTAGGTTCACTAGGTTGATTCCCGGAATGGCGGGACTGTCGTATGTTGAAAGGCTGGAGCAATTAGGCTTGTATACACTGGAATTTAGAAGGATGAGGGGGGATCTTATTGAAACATATAAGATAATTAGGGGATTGGACACATTAGAGGCAGGAAACATGTTCCCAATGTTGGGGGAGTCCAGAACAAGGGGCCACAGTTTAAGAATAAGGGGTAGGCCATTTAGAACGGAGATGAGGAAGAACTTTTTCAGTCAGAGAGTGGTGAAGGTGTGGAATTCTCTGCCTCAGAAGGCAGTGGAGGCCAGTTCGTTGGATGCTTTCAAGAGAGAGCTGGATAGAGCTCTTAAGAATAGCGGAGTGAGGGGGTATGGGGAGAAGGCAGGAACGGGGTACTGATTGAGAGTGATCAGCCATGATCGCATTGAATGGCGGTGCTGGCTCGAAGGGCTGAATGGCCTACTCCTGCACCTATTGTCTATTGTCTATTGTCTTTTGTAACTCAGCGGGACAGGTAGCATCTCTAGAGAGGAGGATTGGGTGACGTTTCCGGTCGAGGCCCTTCTACTCGATCTGAAACGTCACCCATTCCTTCTCTCCAGGGATGCTGCCCGTCCCGCTGAGTTACTCCAGCTTCTTGTGTCTATCTTCGGTTTAAAGCAGCATCTGCAGTTCCTTGCTACACAAAGGAAAGCTGGAGCTCACTATGGTCCATTGTTGGCTGTGGGGTGGGTCCGATGACCTTTCTGCCTCTACCGGTTGCACTTGGACGCTGGGGTGACGATGGAACGCATGGCATGGTGGCCGTCTAACCTCGGCAGTGGAGAGGATATTGAAATAAGTACAGCTGGAAGGCGAAAGTGAGAATTGGTAGCCTTTAATGAAGTCAGGCAGGCAAGGGTTGTGATTCATATCAAAAGCTGCCTGAAGCACCAACTAAATATTTAACTTCAGTTGTAAGGTGGTGTTCATATTGTAATACTTCACATTCATGGTGTTGTTCTGCATTGTACAACTCTCACTCCCAGCAATCCATCGCAATACAGTCCCACTCAGCCAGCGTGACATTCATGCAAAATGCAGTTAAGTTTAGAAACATAGAAACATTTAAAAAATAGGTGCAGGAGTAGGCCATTCGGCCCTTCGAGCCAACACCACCATTCAATATGATCACGGCTTCACTCAACATCTGCGCTCGGTCCGCGTTGGCCAAACTGATCTCCCGGTGGCCGAGCACTTCAACTCCCCCACCCATTCCCAGTCTGACCTTTCTGTCATGGGCCTCCTCCAGTGCCATAGTGAGGCCCACCGGAAATTGGAGGAACAGCACCTCATATTTCGCCTGGGCAGCTTGCAGCCCAGTGAGTGGTATGAACATCGACTTCTCCAACTTTAGATAGTTCCTCTGTCCCTCTCTTCCCCTCCTCCTTCCCAGATCTCCCTCTATCTTCCTGTCTCCACCTATATCCTTCCTTTGTCCCGCCCCCCTGACATCAGTCTGTAGAAGGGTCTCGACCCGAAACGTCACCCATTCCTTCTCTCCTGAGATGCTGCCTGACCTGCTGAGTTACTCCAGCATTTTGTGAATAAATACCTTCGATTTGTACCAGCATCTGCAGTTATTTTCTTATACAATATGATCACGGCTGATCATCTGAAATCTGAAGAAGGGTCTCGACCCGAAATGTCGCCCATTCCTTCTCTCCTGAGATGCTGCCTGACCCAAAATGCTGAGTTACTCCAGCATTTTATGTCTACCTTCAATTTGAACCAGCGCCTGCAGTTATTTTCTTACACATCCAAAATCAGTTCCCCGTTCCTGCTTTCTCCCCGCATCCCTAGATTCCTTTAGCCCCTAGAGCTCAATCTAACTCTCTCTTGAAAGAATTCTTTGAGTTTACAATGGAAGCCAGGATGATTTTACTACCCTTATCCGACGTTTAATTAAAAGCAATCGTTCGTCAAATCTTTATGTTTGCAGAACTCTTTTTTATCAACGGACCTGAATTACAGGAGCAAAATACAAGGCACAAATGGGGCTGACCAAATGTGTAGCGCAGTTGATCCCACAACCAGAATCACAACCAGAGAGCAACACTGAACTACTACTGAACTTGTGGGCGGCACGATGGCGCAGCGGTAGAGTTGCTGCTTTGCAGCGAATGCAGCGCCGGAGACTCAGGTTCGATCCTGACTACGGGTGCTGCACTGTAAGGAGTTTGTACGTTCTCCCCGTGACCTGCGTGGGTTTTCTCCGAGATCTTCGGTTTCCTCCCACACTCCAAAGACGTACAGGTATGTAGGTTAATTGGCTGGGTAAATGTAAAAATTGTCCCTAGTGGGTGTGGGATGGTGTTAATGTACGGGGATCGCTGGGCGGCACGGACTTGGTGGGCCGAAAAGGCCTGTTTCCGGCTGTATATATATGATATGATATGATACTATCTAACTCATTGGTGACCCTCGGACTATCCTTGATCGAACTCTGCAGGCTTTACCTTGCACAAAGCGTGATTCCCTTATTGTGTATCTCGACACTGTAAATGGCTTGATTGCAATTGTGTATTGTCTTTCCGCTAACTGGTCAGCACGCAACAAAAGGGTTTTCACTGTACCTCGGTTCGCGAGACAATAAACTAAACTGAAACTGAAACACCTGGAGACAATGATATTCATGCAAAACGCAGTGAGCTTTACAATGGAAACCAGGACTATCATCTATTTCTCTTCCATTATCCGACGTTTAATTAAAAGCAATCGTTCGTTAAATCTTTGTGTTTTCTCGATGGACCTGGTTTTCAGAAGCAAAACACAAGACACAAATGGGGCTAATCAAAAGTGCCGCGCAGTTGACAAGATGAATTTCCAGGCTTTGTGTCTTAACTGTTTCCTAAACGTTACAAGATGTTTAGGGACATTGAGAGATGTGCGGTTTAGTTTACTCATTCAAGAAACGTCCTATTTGCAGTCTGCCAAGGATTTCCCAAGTTTAACGAGTTTCTTTTGAAGAGATCTATTTAGGAACGGGTTTTAAAGCACCACAAAAGTGTGTTCTGTCAAAAACTGACACAAATTTCCAGATTAAGATGACAATAGACAATAGACAATAGACAATAGGTGCAGGAGGAGGCCATTCGGCCCTTCGAGCCAGCACCGCCATTCAATGTGATCATGGCTGATCAATGACATCGAAAACCATTCAGTCTGAGGGCTTTTCCCATCATCATCAAGTACGCCGTCTTTGGGCAAGTTTAGAGGCGGTGGGGTCCACTTTCATCAGTTTTTGGAGCAGAGTTAGGCCATTCGGCCCATCAAGTCTTCTCCATCATTCTATCATGGCTGATCTATCTTTCCCTCTCAACCCCATTATCCTGCCTTCTCCCCATAGACCCTTACACCCGTACTAATCAATAATCTATCAAACCTCTGCTTTAAAAATATCCATTGATATGGCCTCCACAGCCTTCTGTGTCAATGAAATCCACAGATTCACCACCCTCTGACTGAAGAAATTACTCCTCCTTTCTAAAGGTACGTCCTTTTATTCTGAGGCTATGACCGGACCTAGATTCTTCGACGAGGGATGGATTTTTAAACCATTATGTAGAAGAACTGAGGCAAGGGCAGGTCATCCTAGACTGGGCATTGTGCAATGAGGAAGGTCTCACAAAATGCTGGAGTAACTCAGCAGGTCAGGCAGCATCTCGGGAGAGAAGGAATGGGTGACGTTTCGGGTCGAGACCCTTCTTCAGACTGATGTCAGGGGGGCGGGACAAAGGAAGGATATAGGTGGAGACAGGAAGATACTGGGAGAAGAGGGAGATCTGGGAAGGGGGAGGGGAAGAGAGGGACAGAGGAACTATCTAAAGTTGGAGAAGTCGATGTTCATACCACTGGGCTGCAAGCTGCCCAAGTGAAATATGAGGTGCTGTTCCTCCAATTTCCGGTGGGCCTCACTATGGCACTGGAGGAGGCCCATGACAGAAAGGTCAGACTGGGAATGGGAGGGGGAGTTGAAGAGCTTGGCCACCGGGAGATCAGGTTAGTCAATGCGGACCGAGCGCAGGTGTTGAGCGAAGCGATCGCCGAGCCTGCGCTTGGTTTCGCCGATGTAAATAAGTTGACATCTAGAGCAGCGGATGCAATAGATGAGGTTGGAGGAAGTGCAGGTGAACCTTTGTGTCACCTGGAAAGACTTTGTCTCACCTCCAGCTGAGTTACTCCAGCATTTTGTGAGCAAATTATACTGAAAGGGTTGACGGTGGAATTGCAATGCCAAGGATTTAAAGACCGCATGGATGAACTAAAAAAATTGTTCATCCCTGTCTGGCGAAAAAAATAAAACTGGGAAGGCGGCTCAACTGTGGCTAACAAGGGAAGTCAAAGATAGTGTTAAATCCAAGGAAGAGGGATACAAATTGGCCAGAGCAAGCAGCAAACCGGTGGACTGGGAGAAATTTAGAATGCAACAGAGGAGGACAAAGGGATTCATTAAGAGTGGGAGAATAGAGCATGAAAGAAAGCTTGAGGGGGATATGAAAACTGACTCTTAAAGCTTCTTTAATAATAATAATAATAATAATATATTTATTTTATATAGCGCCTTAACACATGCACAAAGCGCTTTACAAATACAATTAACATAGAAACAAACAGACAAACTATCCTGACGGAAAAGCGGCGAATACTCAACGCCAGCGTCCTCTCACGTCAGGGTCCGGCAGTAGACATTAAAGAACACAAGACACACAGATACAATTTTTTACACAAAACAGCCATCACAGTGATTGCTCTAGGCATACCCTCACTGTGATGGAAGGCAAAGTCTTATCTCCTCCTCGTTCTTCTCCCGTGGCGCCACGAGGCGATCGAGGCTCCCAACCCCTTGAAGCCCCCACCGGGCGATGGAAAGTCCCAGGGTCGAGCCGAGCAGGCCGAAGAAAGTCCTGAGCCCCCACCGGGCGATGGAAAATGCCGCGGCCGAGCCACGCAGGGCGATGAGAGTCCTGAGCCCCCACCGGGCGATGTAAAGTGCCGCGGCCTCGAAGCTGCTACGGCTGGAGCTCCCAAAAGCCGGTCGCCAGCCAGGGACCTGCGAACTCCCGATGTTGCGGTCTGCAGGGCCCACGGCCGAAGCCTCCGAGATGGTAAGTCCAGACCCTGCGACCGGAGTCTTTGAGGTCGATCCCAGCTGGAGGCCGCCGACTCCACGATGTTAGGCCGTTGCGCGAACGGAGATACGACACGGTAAAGGTCGCATCTCCGTTGAGGAGGAGATTTAAAAAAAGGTTTCCCCCAACCCCCCCACCACCCCCCTACATACACAGAATTAAAAATAAAACAAAACGTACATTTAACATCAACAATGACAAAAAAACACCAAAAAAAAACGGAGAGACTGCCGGTGTAAAATTTTAGATATGTAAAAAGGAAAAGATTAGTGAAGACAAATGCAGGTCCCTTACAATCAGAGACAGGTGAATTTATAATGGGGAACAAAGAGATGGCAGAACAGTTAAAATAGTGTAAGAAAATAACTGCAGACGCTGGTACAAATCAAAAGTATTTATTCACAAAATGCTGGAGTAACTCAGCAGGTCAGGCAGCATCTCAGGAGAAAAGGAATGGGCGATGTTTCGGGTCGAGACCCTTCTTCAGTTAAACGAGTATTTTGGTTCAGTCTTCACTAAGGAAGACACAAACAATCTCCCAGAAATACTAGGGGACCGAGGATCTAGTGGGAGGGAGGAACTGAAGGGAATCCACATTAGTCAGGAAATGGTTAGGTAAACTGTTGGGACTGAAGGCAGATAAATCGCCAGGGCCTGGTGGTCTGCATCCCAGAGTACTCAAGGAGGTGGCCCTAGAAATCGTGCATGCATTGGTGATCATTTTCCAATGTTCTCTAGACTCTTGATCAGTTCCTGTGGACTGGAGGGTAGCTAATGTAACCCCACTTTTTAAGAAAGGGGGGAGAGAGAAAACAGGGAATTATAGACCAGTTAGCCTTATATCGGTAGTGGGGAAGATACTTGAGTCGATTATTAAAGATGTTTTAGCCGCGCATTTGGAAAGCAGTGGCAGGATCGGTCAAAGTCAGCATGGATTTATGAGGGGGAAACCATGCTTGACTAATCTTCTGGAATGTTTTGAGGATGTAACAAGTGGAATGGATAAGGGAGGGCCAGTGGATGTGGTGCATCTGGACTTTCAAAAGGCCTTTGACAAGGTCCCACACAAGGTCCCACACAAAATTAGAGCACATGGTATTGGGGGTAGGGTATTGACATGGATAGAGAACTGGTTGGCAGACAGGAAGCAAAGAGTAGGAATTAAGGGGTCCTTTTCAGAATGGCAGGCAGTGACTAGCAGGGTGCCGCAAGGCTCGGTGCTGGGACTCATTATTTACAATATATATTAATGATTTAGATGAGGGAATTAAATGTGACATCTCCAAGTTTGCGGATGACACAAAGCTGAGTGGCAGTGTGAGCTGCGAGGAGGATGCTATGAGGCTGCAGGGTGACTTGGATAGGTTGGGTGAGTGGGCAGATGCAGTATAATGTGGATAAATGTGAGGTTATCCACTTCGGTGGCAAGAACAGGAAGGCAGATTATTACCTGAATGGTGTCAGATTAGGAAAAGAGGAGGTGCAACGAGACCTGGGTGTGCTTGTATATCAGTCACTGAAAGTAAGCATGCAGGTACAGCAGGCAGTGAAGAAAGTTCATGGCATGTTGACCTTCATTGCGATAGGATTTGAGTTTAGGAGCAAGGAGGTCCTACTGCAGTTGTACAGGGCCCTGGTGAGACCGCACCTGGAGCATTGTGTGCAATTTTTGTCTCTGAATTTGAGGAAGAACATTATTGCTATTGAGGGAGTGCAGCGTAGGTTCACCTGGTTAATTCCCGGGATGGCGGGACTGACGTATGATGAAAGAATGGGTCGACTGGGCTTGTATTCACTGGAATTTAGAAGAATGACAGGGGATCTTATAGAAACGTATAAAATTCTTAAAGGAGTGGACAGGCTCGATGCAGGAAAAATGTTCCCAATGTTGGGGGAGTCCAGAACCAGGGTTTACAGTTTAAGAATAAGTCAATTTTCAAGTCAAGTCAATTTTATTTGTATAGCACATTTAAAAACAACCCACGTTGACCAAAGTGCTGTACATCTGATTAGGTTCCAATGGAAAAAAAAAAAAAATAAGGGTTAGGCCATTTAGTACTGAGATGAGGAAAAATTGAGAATCACGGCTGATCATCCAAAATCAATACCCTGTTCCTGCTTTTCCCCCATATCCCTTGATTCCGTTAGCCCTACAAGCTAAATCTAACTCTGTCTTGAAAACATCATGAATTGGCCTCCACTGCCTTATGTGGCAGAGAATTCCACAGATTCACAACTGTCTGGGTGACCATTTTTTTCTCACCTCAGTTTTAAATGGCCTCTCCTTTATTCTTAGACTGTGTGGCCCCTGGTTCTGGACTCCCCCAACATTGGGACTATTTTTCCTGCATCTAGCAGTTTTGGGTCAGACCGTTCTTCAAACTGATTGTGGTCGGGAGGGGTGGGGGGGAGAGAGAGAAAGCCGGAAGAGAGGTAGATGTAGGGGCAGGACAAAGAAGAAGTGTCTCAACCTGTAACCTCAACCTGTCCATGTTCTCCAGAGATGTTCACCAGCACACAAAGAATGGCTGCACTCTAACACCACACTTTGGTGTGGACCAGAGAACCCCAGTCTCCACGATCAGGCTCGGCGATCGCTTCGCTAACATCGGCGAAACCAAACGCAGGCTCGGCGATAGCTTCGCTCAACACCTGCGCTCGGTCCGCGTTAACCAATCTGATCTCCCGGTGGCCGAGCACTTCAACTCCCCCTCCCACCCCCAGTCTGACCTTTCTGTCATGGGCCTCCTCCAGTGCCATAGTGAGGCCCACCGGAAATTGGGAGGAACAGCACCTCATATTTCACCTGGGGGCAGCTGCAGTGGTATGATCATCGACTTCTCCAACTTTAGATAGTTCCTCTGTCCCTCTCTTCCCCTCCCCCTTCCCAGTTCTCCCTCTATCTTCCTCTATCTTCCTGTCTCCTCCTATATCCTTCCTTTGTCCCGCCCCCCCTGACATCAGTCTGAAGAAGGGTCTCGACCCGAAACGTCGCCCATTCCTTCTCTCCTGAGATGCTGCCTGACCCGCTGAGTTCCTCCAGCATTTTGTGAAATAAATACCCCCAGTCTCCACGAATCCCACCCAATATCCAGCATATTTTATTATTCATGGCGGCAAATGGAATAATTCATCGGTTTTACATTCGGTTCCAAAACCTTCGCCATCCACTCTCATCTCGAGCATCCGCCATTCAGCGTTTAATCAATTGTTATTTGTCGTGGTTGTACTCACTTTTATCCTTATTAAATATTTCATTTGATGGAATTGCGGAAGCACTGCGGGACCTTTTGTGTAATATTCATCCGTCTCATCTGCTTCTGAATGAGATTTTAATTAAAAATGAGTTCATGTTGACGGGAGGGGGAGGGGGGGAGGGGGTGGGGGTGTGGGGGAAGAATTGCTTTTTGAGTTTGGATTCCTCGTTCTGCACAGTTTATTGAAGAAAGTCAATGCTCTTTCTTGGTGCTGTATCTCTGAACTAAACTTTTGGAGTTGATTTGATGGAGAACTTATCAGAATTATACCCGGGATCCAGGATTTCATTACAAGGCCTGGATGGAGTGGACGTGGAGACGATGTTTCCACCAGTGGGAGAGTCTAGGACCGGAGGCCACAGCCTCAGCATAAAAGGACGCGCCTTTGGGAAGGAGATGAGGAGGAATTTCTTTAGCCACAGGTTCGTGAATCTGTGGAATTCATTGCCACAGACGGCCGTGGAGACCAAGTCAGTGGATATTTTTAAGGTGGAGATTGATAGATTCTTGATTAGTATGGGTGTCAGGGGTTACGGGGAGAAAGCAGGAGAATGGCGTTGAGAGTGTAAGATAGATCAGCCATGATTGAATGGCGGAGTAGACTTGATGGGCCGAATGGGCCCAATTCTGCTCCGATATCTTTTGACCTTTTGAACTGGAAGCATTTTACTGGAGTTCGACCATTTTGTGAAATAGCTTGGGTTCCGCCAAACTAATTTGTGTTCTGACGGGTGACAAAAGATCATATTGGAAGCAATTTTGGTTCGTAAGGCAAAGGAGGGAAAGTAGCTGGAAGAACTCAGGGGGTCAGGCAGCATCTGTGGAGGGAGATCAACGGTCGACGTTTCGGGTCGGGACCCTACTTCAATCGGGTCTCTTTTTCACTACCCCGCTGAGATCCTCCAGCTCCTTGCTCAAGATTCATGTGATAGGAGTAGAATTAGGCCATTCGGCCCGTCAAGTCTACTCTGCCATTCAATCATGGGCTGATCTATCTTCCACTCTCACGAGGAAGTCAAAAGTAAAATTAAAACATTTAGAGGATCAAACGTTTTACTAAGGACTTGTCATTTGGAGCCAACTGCTGCAGATCTGGGCTCCTGTGTAGTCACTGTGTCCATGTCTTTATAGACAATAGACAATAGACAATAGGTGCAGGAGTAGGCCATTCAGCCCTTCGAGCCAGCACCGCCATTCAATGCGATCATGGCTGATCACTCTCAATCAGTACCCCGTTCCTGCCTTCTCCCCATACCCCCTCACTCCGCTATCCTTAAGAGCTCTATCCAGCTCTCTCTTGAAAGCATCCAACGAACTGGCCTCCACTGCCTTCTGAGGCAGAGAATTCCACACCTTCACCACCCTCTGACTGAAAAAGTTCTTCCTCATCTCCGTTCTAAATGGCCTACCCCTTATTCTCAAACTGTGGCCCCTTGTTCTGGACTCCCCCAACATTGGGAACATGTTATCTGCCTCTAATGTGTCCAATCCCCTAATTATCTTATATGTTTCAATAAGATCCCCCCTCATCCTTCTAAATTCCAGTGTATACAAGCCCAATCGCTCCAGCCTTTCAACATACGACAGTCCCGCCATTCCGGGAATTAACCTAGTGAACCTACGCTGCACGCCCTCCATAGCAAGAACATCCTTCCTCAAATTTGGAGACCAAAACTGCACACAGTACTCCAGGTGCGGTCTCACCAGGGCCCGGTACAACTGTAGAAGGACCTCTTTGCTCCTATACTCAACTCCTCTTGTTACGAAGGCCAACATTCCATTGGCTTTCTTCACTGCCTGCTGAACCTGCATGCTTCCTTTCATTGACTGATGCACTAGGACACCCAGATCTCGTTGAACTCCCCCTCCTCCTAACTTGACACCATTCAGATAATAATCTGCCTTTCTATTCTTACTTCCAAAGTGAATAACCTCACACTTATCTACATTAAACTGGCCAAACGTAGTGTGAATGAATGAAAATAATCTGTCCCCTCTAACTCCCGTTAACTTCCTGAGAGAGGAATTGAAATGGCAGTTGATATTAATAGTCTGACAACAGACTGTTCTAATGCTCAATCGGTTTTTCACGCTTGTTGACTTCAAGTTAAATTGGGTGTGGCAATATACACGTTTGTGTTCACTTCAGTCTCCCAGCACACATGTGCAGAGGGATTTTATTCCTCTGCTTCAGATCCTGGTCCTAGCAAGAGACCAACATGCACAAGACGATTTAGACTTTAGAGACACAGTGTGGAAACAGGCCCTTCTGCCCACCGACTCCGCGCCGACCTGCGATCCCCGCACACTAACGGTGGCGCAGCGGTAGAGTTGCTGCCTTACAGCGAATGCAGCGCCGGAGACTCAGGTTCGATCCTGACTACGGGCGCCGTCTGTACGGAGTTTGTACGTTCTCCCCGTGACCTGCGTGGGTTTTCTCCGAGATCTTCGGTTTCCTCCCACACTCCAAAGACGTGCAGGTATGTAGGTTAATTGACTGGGAAATGTAAAAATTGTCCCTAGTGGGTGTAGGATAGTGTTAATATGCGGGGATCGCTGGGCGGCGTGGACTCAGTGGGCCGAAGGGCCTGTTTCCGCGCTGTATCTCTAAATCTAAAAAAATCTAAAAATCTACACACAATATGGACAATTTACAATTTTACCGAAGCCAATTATCCGACAAACTTGTATGTTCTCAGAGTGTGGGAGGAAACCGGAGCACCCGGAGAAAACCCACGCGGGTCACGGGGAGAACGTACAAACCCCGTGCAGACAGCTCCCGCAGTCAGGATCGAACCCGTGTCCCCGGCGCTGCGAGGCAGCAACTCTACCGCTGCGCCACCGTGCCGCACGAACTAGTATGAACGGGTGACCGATGGTCGGTGGGCCGAAGGGCCAATTTTCATGCTACATCTCCAGACGAAACCTTTTGACTTTGGGACAAGTGATCCATAGTCAATCGTCTAAAACGGAACAGCAGAAGGATCTTTGAGCTGTTTGAAGGCGATACAGTTTGTGTGTTTGTTGGGACTGGGTCCAAACTTGCACTGAGTGGGAACCAATGCAAGTTCCCCTTGACCCTGAAGGTAACCAGCTGGCCTTCTTTGTCCACTGCACTCTTTGCTTCACTCTTTGTTCTCTTTCGCAAGAATGGCCCTCAACCGAAAATGAAGTCTTGCTCTGGGGCAGTTTCTGAGGACGGCTTCTCGTAACAAACAATTGGTGAATTGTTACAGGGCAGGGCCTTTGTCTTCATTCTTTCTTATCCTGTTGTGCTCAGCCAAGTTCCAAAGACCTTGAAGGAGGCAAATGAGAAGCCAGTCACTGGACACAGAAATGATAAGGAACTGTTCCTTCTATTTGAAACAAGTGAGTGCATGTATCAAAAGTATTGGTCAGCACAATTTTTTTTTAAGTCTAAATTTACAGGCAGCAGAAGACAAGAAAAAATGCTGGGGAAACTCAGCAGGTCAGGCAGCATCTGTGGAGAACATGGATGGGTGACGTTTCACAGAGTGCTGGAGTAACTCAGCGGGTCAGGCAGCATCTCTGGAGAACATGGATTGGTGACGTTTCACAGAGTGCTGGAGTAACTCAGTGGGTCATGCAGCATCTGTGGAGAACATGGATAGGTGGCATTTCACAGAGTGCTGGAGTAACTCAGCGGGTCAGGCAGCATCTCTGGAGGACATGGATAGGTGACGTTATGGGTTGAGACACTTCTTCTTTGTCCTGCCCCCACATCTACCTCTCGTCTGGCTTTCCCATTTCCCCCCCCCCCCCCCCGACCACAATCAGTTTGAAGAAGGGTCCGAACCAAAACTGCTAGATGCATGAAAAATGTTCCCAATGTTGGGGGAGTCCAGAACCAGGGGCCACACAGTCTAAGAAAAAAGGGGAGGCCACTTAAAACTAAGGTGAGAAAAAACATTTTCACCCAGAGAGTTGTGAATTTGTGGAATTCTCTGCCGCAGAGGGCAGTGGAGGCCGATTCACTGGATGGATCTAAAAGAGAATTTAGATAGAGCTCTGGGGGCTAGCGGAATCAAGAGATATGGGGAGAAGGCAGGCACAGGTTACTGATTGTGGATAATCAGCCATGATCACAATGAATGGCGGTGCTGGCTCGAAGGGCCAAATGGCCTCCTCCTGCGCCTATTTTCTATGTTTCTATGTTTCTAAGTAAAACGTGAGGAAGTTGTGGAGCCGGTACAATTGCAAAGTTTGAAAGCCATTTGATTAGGTACATGAACAGGGGAGGTTTAGAGGGGCCAAACGCAGGCAGGTGGAGCCAGGTAAGGTAAACATCTTGGTCAACAGGGCAAATTGGGCTGATTCTATCTCCCTAGAATACACTGGAATTCCTCAGTGGATTATAACATTGATTTAAAGAACATCCATTTAAATACTTGCTCCCCTTGATTCATGAACAATTGGTTTACAAATCCCACTCCTTGGTTTACATGTCATCAATTCATAAACCTACTTTATCACTGTGGCAAATGGCATCACAGACTCTGTCTGTACTGTAAGGCTACACTGTACACTGCAGCCAGAGTGAAGAAGGTACAAAGCAGAAAACTCTAGCCACCAAGTTTAAGGTCAGCTTCTTCCTAACAACCATCAGGCTCTTGAGCCCCACATAACATTAAGGGGGTGGCACAGTGGCGCAGTGGTAGAGTTGCTGCCTTACAGCGCCGGAGACCCGGGTTCGATCCCGACTACGGGTGCCGTCTGTACGGAGTTTGTACGTTCTCCCCGTGACAAGGGATCACAGTTTAAGGATAAGGGGGAAGTCTTTTAGGACCGAGATGAGAAAGTTTTTTTTCACACAGAGAGTGGTGAATCTGTGGAATTCTCTGCCTCAGAAGGTAGTTGAGGCCAGTACATTGGCTATATTTAAGAGGAAGTTAGATGTGGCACTTGTGGCTAAAGGGATCAGGGGGTATGGAGAGAAGGCAGGTACAGGATACTGAGTTGGATGATCAGCCATGATCATATTGAATGGCGGTGCAGGCTCGAAGGGCCGAATGGCCTACTCCTGCACCTACTTTCTATGTTTCTATGTTTCTATGACCTGCGTGGGTTTTCTCCGAGATCCTCGGTTTCCTCCCACACTCCAAAGACTTGCAGGTTTGTAGGTTAATTGGCTTGGTTTAATTGTAAATTGTCCCTCGTGTGTTTAGGATAGTGTTAATGTCTGGCGGGATCACTGGTTGGTGGGGAATCGGTGGGCCGAAGGGCCTGTTTACCTCTAAAACTTTTACGTTTATGAGTGTCAGTTAAAGCATTCGGAAAGGAATTCCTGTTATAAATGGAGGGAGATTTATAATGCTTTCAACACAGCAAGCACTGACTGTAATCATTTATGTTTAGATTAGTTGAGTTTAGTTTAGAGATCCAGCGCGGAAACAGGCCCTTCGGCCCACTGGGGCGCACCGACCAGCGATCCCCGCACACACTAACACTACCCTGCACACACTGGGGACGATTTACACATACAACAAGCCAATTAACCTACAAACCTGCGCGTCTTTGGAGTGTGGGAGGAAACTGAAGATCTCGGAGAAAACCCACGCAGGTCACGGGGAGAGCGTACA
This sequence comes from Rhinoraja longicauda, assembly GCF_053455715.1. Classification (NCBI taxonomy): domain Eukaryota; kingdom Metazoa; phylum Chordata; class Chondrichthyes; order Rajiformes; family Arhynchobatidae; genus Rhinoraja; species Rhinoraja longicauda. Next base: position 4,521,627 of record NC_135975.1, read on the forward strand.
AACTCCGTACAGACGGCGCCCGTAGTCGGGATCGAACCCGGGTCTCCGACGCTGCATTCGCTGTAAGGCGGCAACTCTACCGCTGCGCCATCCCAATCGATCTTTCCAATGACTGGTATAGCATCCAAACAAAAAGGCTTTTCACTGACAATAAACTCAACTGAACTACAAACTGAAGGAGTATTATCAAACAGGAATTCACAATGAACTTCAGGAACTAATAATGCATCGCAGAGAGGAATGTTTTAAGAATGAGGTGTTGAGGCGGAGAGTCTGGGGGAAAGAATTCCAGAGCTTGGGCTTTGTCAGCTGAATACACAGCTGCCAGTGGTTGAAGGATCAAATTTAGCACCAACATTGGGGAGAAAAACAGTTAGGATTTCATGTCAATGACCTCGCATGAGAAGTTTGGAGCCGAACAGGTGTCTGGTGAATTTAGTGAAGGATGGAACTGCAGATGCTGGTTTAAACCGAAGATAGACGCAAAAAAAGCTGGAGTAACTCAGCGGGACAGGCAGCATCTCTGGTGAGAAGCAATGGGTGACTAGTCTGAAGGAGGGTCTCGACCCGAAATGTCACCCTTTTCTTCTCTGTCCCGCGGAGTTACTCCAGCTTTTTCTTGTCCATATTGGGTGAATTTAGCTTAATTTAGTCTAGAAACATAGAAACATAGAAAATAGGTGCAGGAGCCTGCACCGCCATTCAATATGATCATGGCTGATCATCCAGCTCAGTAACCTGTACCTGCCTTCTCTCCATACCCCCTGATCCCTTTAGCCGCAAGGGCCACATCTAACTCCCTCTTAAATATAGCCAATGAACTGGCCTCAACTACCTTCTGTGGCAGAGAATTCCACAGACTCACCACTCTCTGTGTGAAGAAATGTTTTCTCATCTCGGTCCTTAAAGACTTCCCCCTTATCCTTAAGCTGTGACCCCTGGTTCTGGACTTCCCCAACATCGGGAACAATCTTCCCGCATCTAGCCTCTCCAACCCCTTAAGAATTTTATATGTTTCTATAAGTCTAGTTTGGAGAAACCTTGCTGAAACACCCCCTTCGGCCCACCGAGTCCGCACCGACCAGCGATCCCCGCACACTAACACTACCCTAAACACACTTGGGCCAATTTCCAATTGCACCAAGCCAATTAACCTTCAAACCTGTACGTCTTTGGAGTGTGGGAGGAAATTGGAGATCCCGGAGAAAACCCACGCAGATCACGGGGAGAACGTACAAACTCCATACAGACAGCACCCGTAGTCGGGATCCAACCCGGGTCTCTGGCACTGTAAGTCAGCAACTCTATCGCTGGGCCACCAAAGAGGTAGGGAATGTGGGGAGGGAAAGATAGAACATCAAAGACTTCACAGTTAGAGCAATACGTTCAGTTCAGGTGACCCTGCTGCAGGAAGGATGCCATTAAGCTCAGAGAGTGCAGAGAAGATTCACAAGGATGTTGTCAGGACTTGAGCTATGGGGAGAGGTTGGGCAGACAAGGACTTTAAGCTTTATTGGCACTCCTGGTAACATCAGAGACCAGGATTTAATCCCTGTCCGTGTGGAGTTTGCACGTTCTTCCTGTTTTCCTCCGGGTGCTCCGGTTTTCATCCACATGTGAAAGATGTAAGTTCATCGGCCCCCTGTAACATTGTGCTCCCAATGTGTTGGGTGTGAATGGGAAAGTGAGATAACATGGAGCTCGTGTGAACGGGTTGGCATGGACACGATGGGCTGAAGGGCCTGTTTCCATGCTGTGTGCTTCGATCAAACCAATAAGGTGACTGAGCAGATGATCGTATTTTGATGAACTTTCGCCTCTTTGCATCGTGTGCAATCCAATTTTTTTCCATTCACATTAAGGGCGGCACGGTGGCGCAGTGGTAGAGTTGCTGCCTCACAGCGCCAGAGACCCGGGATTGATCCGGACTACGGGTGCTGCCTGTACGGAGTTTGCATGTTCTCCCTGTGTAGGATAGAACTTGTGTATTGTTGATCGCTGGTTGGCACAGACTCGGTGGGCTGAAGGGCCTGAATATCAGCCATGATTGAATGGCGAAGTACTCTTGATGGGCCGAATGGCCTAATTCTACTCCTATTCCTCATGACCTTATGGCCTGTTTTTATGCTGTATCTCTAAACTAAACTAAACTAAACTAAACTAAAGGTGTAAAGAAGGCAGAGGTAGCTGTGAAAAGTTTGATTTTGATTTAGATTTAGAGATACAGCGCGGAAACAGGCCCTTCGGCCCACCGAGTCCGCGCTGCCCAGCGATCCCCGCACACTAGGGACAATTTTTACCCAGTCAATTAACCTACATACCTGTACGTCTTTGGAGTGTGGGAGGAAACCGAAGATCTCGGAGAAAACCCACGCAGGTCACGGGGAGAACGTACAAACTCCGTACAGACGGCGCCCGTAGTCGGGATCGAACCTGAGTCTCCGGCGCTGCATTCGCTGTAAGGCAGCAACTCTACCGCTGCGCCACCGTGCCGCCCTTTGACATAGGTTAGCACATAAGTTCATAAGTTATAGGGGTAAAATTAGACCATTCGGCCCATCAAGTCTACTCCGCCATTCAATCATGGCTGCTCTATCTCTCCCTCCTAACCCCATTCTCCTGCCTTCTCCCCGTAACCCCTGGCATCACCTCACGAACATTGCAGACTCCTTTTACAAATGTCCTGGGGTCATGAAACAAACCCACAACTATTACTGGCGCTGAAGGAGCAGATTAGCACATACTACATTCTATAAATAATAATTATCAAGATCATCGGCAGAATAATATACGGAGGGATTAGCAGCCAAACAAAGCTGACAGCCTCTTTACTTCTTTATTTTCTTCGCCGTTAATTCAGTTTTTGTTTCTCTTCAATGACGGACAAGGGCGGCACGGTGGCGCAGCGATGGAGTTGCCGCCTCACGGCGCCGGAGACCCGGGTCGGATCCCGATTACGGGTGCTGTCCGAACGGAGTTTGCACGTTCTCCCCGTGACCCGCGTGGGTTTCCTCCGGGCGCTCCGGTTTCCTCCCGCACTCCAAAGAGGTTAATTGGCTTGGTATACTTGTAAATTGGTATAAAATGTGAAATAGTTGCTCCTAGTGTGTGTAGGATAGTGTTAATGTGCGGGGATCGCTGGTGAAACGGCGCGGGCTCGGTGGGCCGAAGGACCTGTTTCCGCGCTGTCTCCCTTAAACTAAAAATAATAAATGGAGTTCTTTCCCTTCAATGACGAGCAAGTTTAGATGTCAGAGGGAGAGTGTTGGGTATCGAATGACCTTGCTTGCTGCCAGCGATATGGAGAGAGTCTCCATCTTGGAGTGCCAACTTCACGCTGGTTCCCGGCAGATGGCAGGGTAGATGCAGTGGGTAGAGACAGCTCGGGCCAATCTCTCTCATCCATCCAGAAGCAATCGACAGTGCACCCCTTTGTAGGGTCCAGCTGTTCCCTTTCCCGTCTGCCGAGCTCTCCCACACATGCCAACGTGTCTGGACCTCTGCCCGTTCTGCAAGCACGTTGCCAGCACTATCCTTTGGTGCTGCAGTTCAGTTTATTCAATGAGGGGGGGGGGGGGGGGGGGGGGGGGGAGAGACCTCATTGAAACGTGCAGAACTGTGAAAGGCCTGGACAGAGTGGATGTGTAGAGGGTGTTTCAACCCGTGGGAGAGTCTGGGACTAGAGGTCACAGCCTCAGAATTAAAGAACGTTCTTTTAGGAAGGAGATGAGGAGGAATTCATTTTCAAATGACCTCACTTTTATTCTTAGACTGTGTGGCCCCTGGTTCTGGACCCCCCTCCACACACAACATTGGGAACATTTTTCCTGCATCTAGCTTGTCCAGTTCTTTTATAATTTTATACATCTCTATAAGATCCTCTTCCATCCCTCTAATCTCCAGTGAATATAAGATCCCCTCCCATCCTTCTAAACTCCAGTGAATATAAGATCCCCTCTCATCCTTCTAATCTCAATAGACAATAGACAATAGACAATAGGTGCAGGAGGAGGCCATTCGGCCCTTCGAGCCAGCACCGCCATTCAACGTGATCATGGCTGATCATTCTCAATCAGATCAATCAGTTAATATAAGATCCCCTCTCATCCTTCTAATCTCCAGTGAATATAAGTTCCCCTCCCATCCTTCTAAACTCCAGTTAATATAAGATCCCTTCTCATCCTTTTAAACTCCAGTGAAAATAAGATCCCCTCTCATCCTTCAAAACTCCAGTGAATTCCAGTTTAAACCAGCATCTGCAGTTCCCTCCTATACAATGCTGACTAAACCTCAGTAAGGTGCATGCAACATAGGCTGAAGCCCGAGCAATGACTTTCTATCTTCATGGCCTGAAGAAGCTTCTTGACAGATGGAGGACACATGCATTAGTATTGGGCATTGGCAAGGCACCTGGTGACCGCATTACTCTCCCACCCGCTACAGGGCTCACAAGCCCTGCCTAGTGGTCAGCTCCGGTACTGCGGAAACATACCTGCGATTCCAAGCCAAACGCAAAAGTGCTGGAGGAACACAACGGGTCAGGCAGCATCTGCGGAGGGTAGAAACAAGGGACTGCATTAATAGCGAGGAAAGGAACTGCAGATGCTGGTTTATACCGAAGATTTGGGGCGCGGCACAGTGGCACGGCGGTAGAGTTGCTGCCTTGCCGCGCCAGAGACCCGGGTTCCATCCTGACTACGGGTGCTGTCTGTACGGAGTTTGTACCTTCTCCCCGTGACCTGCGTGGGTTTTCTCCGGGTGCTTCGGTGTTGTCCCACATTCCTAAGATGTGCAGATTTGTAGATTAATTGGCTACAGTAAATTGTTTCCTGTGTGTAGGATAGACTAGTGTGCAGGGATTGTTGGTCGGCACGGACAGGATGGGCCAAATGGCCTGTTTCCCCACTGTGTCTCTAAACTAAACTAAAAAATACTTTGAAGATAGATGCAGAATGCTGGAGTAACTCAGCGGGTCAGGCAGCATCTCTGGAGAGAAGGAATGGGTGATGTTTCGGGTCGAGACCAGAAAGGATTGTCCGAAATGGGGCACTGTAAGGCAGCAACCCTACCGCAGCGCCCTGGTGCCGCCCTGTCCAATGCTGACTAAAGATCGGCACAAAAAGCTGGAGTAACTCAGCGGGACAGGCAGCGTCTCTGGAGAGAGGATTTGAGAAGATTGCAAGAAAATGTTCTCAGTGACTGAGTTTTAACTTTTAGCTTTGGAGATACAGCATTGAAAAACAGGGCCTTCGGCCCACCGAGTCCATACCGACCATCGATCGCACTTTCCCATCCACTCCCTACACTCCAGGGACAATTTACAGAAGCCAATTTACAATTTTACCAAAGCCAATTAACCGACAAACCCGCACGTCTTTGGAAAGTGGGAGGAAACCGGAGCCCCCGGAGAAAACCCACACGGTCCCGCCACCACCTTTCTTTCCCAGCTTTCCCAGTCCAATCAATCTGGAGAAACAAAGAAACATAGAAACATAGAAAATAGGTGCAGGAGGAGGCCATTCGGCCCTTCGAGCCAGCACTGCCATCCATTGTGATCATGGCTGATCATCCACAATCAGTAACCTGTGCCTGCCTACTCCCCATATCAATAGACAATAGACAATAGGTGCAGGAGGAGGCCATTCAGCCCTTCGAGCCAGCACCGCCATTCAATGTGATCATGGCTGATCATTCTCAATTAGTACCCCGTTCCTGCCTTCCCCCCATACCCCCTGACTCCGCAATCCTAAAGAGCTCTAGAGCTCAGAATCCCTTGATTCTGCTAGCCCCTAGAGCTCTATCTAACTCTTTTAAATTCATCCAGTGATTTGGCCCCCACTGCCCTCTGTGGTAGAGAATTCCACAAATTCACAACTCTCTGGATGAAAAAGTTTCTTCTCACCTCAGTTTTAAATGGCCTCCCCTTTATTCTTAGGCTGTGTGTGGCCCCTGGTTCTGGACTCCCCCCGACATTGGGAACATTTTCCCTGCATCTAGCTTGTCCAGTCCCTTTATAATTTTACACGTCTCTATAAGATCCCCTCTCACCCTTCCAAACTCCAGTGAACTCCGGAAGGGTCCTGACCCGAAACGTCGCCCGGACATTCCCACCGCGGACCCTGCCTGACCCGCTGAGTTCCTCCAGCACTTTTGTGTGTGTTTACCGTGACCCTGTGAAGAACAGTGGGGGGCAGATGGAATAAAATCCCTGGAAAGAGAAACAAACAAAAAACAAATTAAGATGCACGCGAGACTGGAGCGACTAGGCTTGTATACACTGGAATTTAGAAGGATGAGAGGAGATCTTATCGAAACGTATAAGATTATTAAGGGGTTGGACACGTTAGAGGCAGGAAACATGTTCCCAATGTTGGGGGAGTCCAGAACAAGGGGCCACACAGTTTAAGAATAAGGGGTAGGCCATTTAGAACGGAGATGAGGAAAAACTTTTTCAGTCAGAGAGTTGTGAATCTGTGGAATTCTCTGCCTCAGAAGGCAGTGGAGGCCAATACTCTGAATGCATTCAAGAGAGAGCTGGATAGAGCTCTTAAGGATAGCGGAGTCAGGGGGTATGGGGAGAAGGCAGGAACGGGGTACTGATTGAGAATGATCAGCCATGATCACATTGAATGGCAGTGCTGGCTCGAAGGGCCGAATGGCCTCCTCCTGCACCTATTGTCTATTGAGGCCGTGAATCTGTGTTTCTTTTTTTAATTCTAAAAATGGATCATCAGCTCGGGAGGAGGGGGGTGGGGGGGTGGGGGGGGGGGTGGTGGGTGAGAAACCTCCCACTGTCCCACCCAACCCTCTCCAAATTAACACTACAGGCAGAAATCAATAAGGTGCAATGTTCTGTGTTTAAACCGTGTCACCTTGATCTAACCCAGCTGTTTCTGAAGTAAGTCGGCCTATTATTTAAATGCCTCGCGTCGATAGAAATTATGCAGAAAATTAGAGAGAGAGAGAGAGAGAGAGAGAGAGAGAGAGAGAGAGAGAGAGAGAGAGAGAGAGAGAGAGAGAGAGAGAGAGAGAGAGAGAGGTCACAGAGGTCCCATTAACTTTATAACATCACATAAACTAATCTCTAATCGCGGAGAGTACTTTATCGAGTAACCATGGCAACCATTCTTGCTTCCATCTCTTGGTGTCGCTCATGGTTTTAGAGGAGTGGGAGCACTTTCCTTTCCCAATCCCGCCCTTCCGGAACAACGAAGCCTTTGAAGGAATTTGCTGCCCAGCGCCTCTCGCCTCCTGCGTCTTTCATCTTCCCCGCTTTCACTTTTCGAAAGGAACAAAAATTCCATCAACTCTGTCAGAAAATTGAGATGGAGTGGCCTGGACTCAATAGACAATAGACAATAGGTGCAGGAGGAGGCCATTCGGCCCTTCGAGCCAGCACCGCCATTCAATGTGATCATGGCTGATCATTCTCAATCAGTACCCCGTTCCTGCCTTCTCCCCATACCCCCTTGACTCCGCTATCCTTAAGAGCTCTATCTAGCTCTCTCTTGAATGCATCCAGAGAATTGGCCTCCACTGCCTTCTGAGGCAGAGAATTCCACAGATTCACAACTCTCTGACTGAAAAAGTTTTTCCTCATCTCAGTTCTAAATGGCCGACCCCTTATTCTTAAACTGTGGCCCCTTGTTCTGGACTCCCCCAACATTGGGATCATGTTTCCTGCCTCTAACGTGTCCAACCCCTTAATAATCTTATACGTTTCGATAAGATCTCCTCTCATCCTTCTAAATTCCAGTGTATACAAGCCTAGTCGCTCCAGTCTTTCAACATACGACAGTCCCGCCATTCCGGGAATTAACCTAGTAAACCTACGCTGCACGCCCTCAATAGCAAGACTCGCTGTGAGCTTTCACCGGAATCTGCCCACCGTCAAATAACAACGCTGAGAAATCATGTAAACATAAGAAAAACATTGAAAGACAGGCGCAGGAGTAGGCCACTCGGCCCTTCGAGCCAGTACCGCCATTCAATGTGATCGTGGCTGACCATCCAGAATCAGTACCCCGTTCCTGCCTTTTCCCATATCCCTCGATTCCGTTAGCCTCCACGAGCTAAATCTCACTCTCTCTTGAAATCCTCTTCCATCACCCATTGCTTTCGGGTGTAGTTTACTTTAGTCTATTGTCACGTGTACTGAGGTACAGTGAAAAGCTTGCGTGATAAGCAGTCAGTGGTAAGACAATGCATGATTACAATTGAGCCGTTTACAGTGTATAATGTATACTGGAGTATTGCGTACAGTTTGGTCTCCTAATCTGAGGAAAGACATTCTTGCCATAGAGGGAGTACAGAGAAGGTTCACCAGATTGATGCCTGGGATGGCAGGACTTTCATATGAAGAAAGACTGGATAGACTCGGCTTGTACTCGCTGGAATTTAGAAGATTGAGGGGGGATCTTATAGAAACTTAAGGGGTTGGACAGGCTAGAGTCAGGAAGATTGTTCCCGATGTTGGGGAAGTCCAGAACAAGGGGTCACAGTTTAAGGATAAGGGGGAAGTCTTTTAGGACCGAGATGAGAACGTTTTTTTTCACACAGAGTGGTGAATCTGTGGAATTCTCTGCCACAGAGGGTAGTTGAGGCCAGTTCATTGGCTATATTTAAGAGGGAGTTAGATGTGGCCCTTGTGGCTAAAGGGATCAGGGGTATGGAGAGAAGGCAGGTACAGAATACTGAGTTGGATGATCAGCCATGATCATATTGAATGGCGGTGCAGGCTCGAAGGGCCGAATGGTCTACTCCTGCACCTATTTTCTATGTTTCCATGTTTCTATAGGATACATGATAAGGGAATTACATGAATGAGTAATTTAGTGCAAGGTAAAGCCAGTAAAGTCCAATCAAAGATAGACCGAGGGTCTCCAAACAGGTAGATAGTAGCTCAGCACCGCTCTCTAGTTGTGGTAGGATGATTCAGTTGCCTGATAACAACTGGGAAGAAACTGTCCCTGAATCTGGAGGTGTGCATTCTCACACTTCTGTACCTCTTGCCCGATGGGAGAGGGGAGAAGAGGGAGTGGCCGGGGGTGAGACTGGTCCTTGATTATGCTGCTGGCCTTGCCGAGGCAGCGTGAGGTGCAGATGGAGTCAATGGAAGGGAGGTCGGTTTGTGTCTTAAGAACCTTCCTGTGAGCTAGGTAGGAAAATAACTGCGGATGCTGGTACAAATCGAAGGTGCTGGAGTAACTAAATGCTGGAGTAACTCAGCAGGCCAAGCAGCATCTAGGAGAGAGGGAAATGGGTGACGTTTCGGGTCGAGATCCTTCTTCAGACTGATGTCAGGGGGCAGCGGCTGCAATCTCCAATGTTAATTGCTCCTCCATGTTCCATCGAGGCCCTAAACTCTGGAATTCTCTGCTTTATCCTCTGCTCCCCTCTTTTTTTGAAACCTGACTCTTTAAAGACAAGCTCACTCACACATGTGGCTTGGAGTTGAATTTTTGCAATTGAAGTTTCAATGAGGTTCCCCCTCATCCTTGTAAACTCCAGCGAGTACAGGCCCAGTGCCTTCAAACGCCCATGCAAGATGGAATCTACTGTGAGTGACTAAAATTCCTTCTTGAATGGGGGGTTAACAGGGGCTTCTATTATCAAGCCTTTGAAGTTTTTATGACCGCTGTTTTCCATCTTATGCTTGTCTAGTCATCATTACACAGTGCACCCATCCACAGCATTACAACAATGAAACCTCTTTATTGCCGATGATCAACAAACATTTATATCAAAGGGGAATAAGTAGGGCAAGTCTAAATTAGATTATACATGGTGCTGGTGATGGCAGTGGCTCAAGTATTGCAGAAAGACTGGATAGACTCGGCTTGTACTCGCTGGAATTTAGAAGATTGAGGGGGGATCTTATAGAAACGTACAAAATTCTTAAGGGGTTGGACAGGCTAGATGCAGGAAGATTATTCCCGATGTTGGGGAAGTCCAGAACAAGGGGTCACAGTTTAAGGATAAGGGGGAAGTCTTTTAGGACCGAGATGAGAACTTTTTTTTTCACACAGAGTGGTGAATCTGTGGAATTCTCTGCCACAGAAGGTAGTTGAGGCCAGTTCATTGGCTATATTTAAGAGGGAGTTAGATGTGGCCCTTGTGGCTAAAGGGATCAGGGGGTATGGAGAGAAGGCAGGTACAGGATACTGAGTTGGATGATCAGCCATGATCACATTGAATGGCAGTGCAGGCTCGAAGGGCCGAATGGCCTACTCCTGCACCTATTTTCTATGTTTCTAAGTACCATTTTCCCCCCGAATCTCAGATTATAGTTTAGTGTAGCTCACTTTATTATTATTATTTTGTTTAGTTTAAAGATACAGCGCAGAGACAGGTCCTACGGCCCACCGGGTCGGCGCCGACCAGCGATCCCCGCACATTAACACTATCCCGCACACGCTAGAGGCACTCTACATTATCACCAAGCCAATCAACCTAAAAAACTGTCTGTCGTTGGAATGTGGGAGGAAACCGAAGATCCCGGAGAAAACCCACACAGGTTACGGGGAGAACGTACAAACTCCGTACAGACAGCACCCGTGGTCAGGATCGAACCTGGGTTTCTGGCGCTGTGAGGCGGCAACTCTACCGCTGTACTGCTGTATCAAGTACATTGAACAGCACTTTGGTTGCCCGCTATCCAGTCAGCAGAAACACTAGACATTATTACAATCAAGCCGTCCACTGTGTACACATATAGGTTAAAGGGAATCGCATTCAGTGCAAGATAAAGTCCTGTAAAGTCCAATTAAAGATAGTCCGAGGGTCTCCAATGAGGTAGATGGGAGGTCAGGACTGCTGTCTAATTGGTGATAGGATGGTTCAGTTGCCTGATAACAGCTGGGAAGAAACTGGAGGTGTGCGTTTTCACACTTCTGTACCTCTTGCCCGATGGGAGAAGGGAGAAGAGGGAGTGGCCGAGACCCTTCTTCAGTCTGATGGGAACTGCAGTCTGAAGAAGCCCAAAATACGGGATGCCCCGGTTAATACGGGACAGTTGGCAACCCTACTTGCACTAAATGTTATTCCCTTCTTCAGTCTGAAGAAGGGTCTCGACCTGAAACGTCACCCATTCCTTCTCTCCTGAGATGCTGCCTGACCTGCTGGAGTTCTTCCCTTGTGGTCGGCTGAGGCCTGTGATGGAGATGGAGATGGAGCAAGGAAGGCCCAGAGGAGAGGGACACTGTGGAGCAGAGCTATCTGAGCTGGACGAACACGGGCTGTTAATGAGACGGAGTCTTTGATTGCAGTTCCCATCAATAACTCATGAGCGACCTCATTAAAGTGAATGGATTATCTGGTCAGAAGTAACAGAGGAGATGTTAACAAATCGAGGCCGTGTTCTGCCGTACTCCGAGCCTCAGTTTACACCGTGAGAGCAGTTACTTGTGAGGATTATGTTTCTCAAACAGCGCTGTCAGAGTGGGTTAAGGTTTGCATTTGTTGACCTTTCAGCAGAGTCCCGACAAAAGAGTTAACTCTTTGTCTCTTCCCGCAGATACTGCCTGATCTTTTCCAGGCCTTAAACGAAAAGGATACACATACATGAGAGGGATAGATCGGGTAGACGCATAGAGTCTCTTGCCCAGAGTAGGGGAATCGAGGACCAGCGGACACAGGTTCAAGGTGAAGGGGAAAAGATTTCATAGGAATCCGAGGGGTAACTTTTTCACACAGAGGGTGGTGGGTGCATGGAACGAGCTGCCAGAGGAGGTAATTGAGGCTGGGACTATCCCATCGTTAAAGAAACAGTTGGACAGATACATGGATAGGACAATGGTTTGGAGGGATATGGACCAAGCGCAGGCAGATGGGACTAGGGTAGCTGGGACACTGTTGGCCAGTGTGGTCGAGTTGGGCCGAAGGGCCTGTTTCCACGCCGTATTAATCTATGACTCTATGACACACACATTCTCCAGCACTATCACAGCATTAAAAAAAAACATTTGGGCAGGTACATGGATGGGACAGTTTTGGAGGGATATTGGCCAAACGTGGGCCGATGGGACAAATGTAGATGGGGCATGTTGGTCGATGTGGGCAAGTTTGAGTGTGAGTTTAGTTTATTGTCATGTGTACTGAGGTACAGTGAGAAGCTTTTGTTGCGTGCTATCCAGTCAACGGAAAGACAAAACATGATTACAATCGAGCCGTCCTCAGTCTACAGACACATGATAAAGGGAATAACGTTTAGTGCCATTCATGTCCGATCAAAGATAATCCTAGGTTCTCCAATGAGGTAGATAATAGTTTGGGACTGCTCTCTAGTTGTTGGTAGGATGGTTCAGTTGCCTGATAACAGCGGTGAAAAAAACTTAGTCTAGTTTAGTTTAGAGATACATCGTGTAAACAGGCTCTTCGGCCCACCGAGTCCGCGCCGACCAGCGATCCCCGCACACTAACACTATCCCACACACACTGGGGACAATTTACATTTGTACCAAGCCAATTAACTTACAAACCTGCACGTCTTTGGAGTGTGGGGAGGAACCCGGAGATCCTGGAGAAAACCCACGCAGGTCACGGGGAGAACGTACAAACCCCGTACAGGCAGCGCCCGTAGTCGGGATCGAACCCGGGTCTCTGGCGCCCTGAGGCAGCAGCTCTACCCGTTGCGCCACCGCGCGACAAACAAAGCACAAATGAAGTATTTATAAATTCCGGGGAAGGACTTTCATAAAAGAGAGAGCGAGGATTTGCTCAATAACTGCACTATCTGCCTTACTGCCTGCATCTAATTGCGCGATGAATCTTCTTTAAAGCTCTGATATAATTTAGAAAAAACAGGGTTGCTTTCAGTGAGGGAGAAGCTGATTTATAAGGAAGGGCAGGGTTTTTTTGTTGTTCATTTCTCCCCTATGATATCGGAGAGAATTGCTGAGAAATATCGTCTAATGGATCCCTGCAGAATACCCTGGTGAGGTGTGTTAAAAATAGATGCGCGCTGGGTCCAGGAAGATTGAGATGTTCTGCATTCCAAGAGTCAATATCTTCGTTGCTTGTGTGTTATCTGAGACAGGTATTTAATGCAAATCTGCGTTGGCACAACAATGTACGAACGAAGCCTGCTTTTGATGTGAGAGTGTGTGGCAGGTTTAGCTCTTCCAACGAGGGGGCTATTCATTTCTCAGCAGCAGGGCTCTGGCTCTGTGTTTCGGCAATGTTTTATTAAAGCTGATTACGCATTCAGAAACTGCTTATTTTTGCCCTTCTACTATCGGCCGCCCCCAATCCCTCTGCTCTAGGCCGCTAACTCTCGCTCGGCTGAAACTCCTTAGGCGCCAGCGTCGCGTAGAAGAGGCCAGGCCACAAGACATGGGAGCAGAATTAGGCCATTCGTCCCATCGGGTCCACTCCGCCATTCGATCAGGGCTGACCTATCTTTCCCTCTCAACCCTCTTGGTTAGTACCGGTGTCAGGGGTTATGGGGAGAAGGCAGGAGAATGGGGTTAGGAGGGAGAGATTGATCAGCCACGATTGAATGGCGGAGCATCCCTGATGGGCCGAATGGCCTGATTCTACTCCTATCACTTATGATATTATGATCTTATGAACCCCATTCTCCTGCCTTCTCCCCATAACCTTTGACACCCGTACTAATCAAAGAATCTGCCAATCTCCATCGTAAAATCAGCCACTGACTTGTCCTCCACAGCCTTCTGAGGCAATGAATTCCACAGATTCACCACCTTCTGACTAATGAAATTTCTCCTCCTCTCCATTGCAATAATTGCCTCTTCCACAAAACACTGGCTTAAGACTCTAGACTTTATAGATGCAGTGTGGGAACAGGCTGTTCAGCCCATCGAGCCCCTGCTGACCAACGTTCACCTCGTACATTAACACCACCCTACACAAAACGAGGGGCAATTTACAATTATACCGAGCCAACTAACCTACAAACCTGCACGTCTTTGGAGTTTGGGAGGAAACCGGACCACCCGGAGAAAACCCACGCGGGTCACGGGGAGAACGTGCGCCACTGTGCCGCCCCGCTGGCATCTGAGGACTTTCACCCCAGCGCAGTTTAGCGTCATTGGGTAAAATTGAAAGTGGAAGGATGAGGACTGGGAACAAAGGTTTATGGATCGTTTACAGGCAGATAGGTTCATCAGTTACTGGAGCAGAAGTAGGCCAATCAATAGACAATAGACAATAGACAATAGGCGCAGGAGGAGGCCATTCGGCCCTTCGAGCCAGCACCGCCATTCAATATGATCATGGCTGATCATTCTCAATCAGCACCCCGTTCCTGCCTTCTCCCCATACCCCCTGACTCCGCTATCCTTAAGAGCTCTATCTAGCTCTCTCTTGAATGCATTCAGAGAATTGGCCTCCACTGCCTTCTGAGGCAGAGAATTCCACAGATTCACAACTCTCTGACTGAAAAAAGTTTTTCCTCATCTCAGTTCTAAATGGCCTACCCCTTATTCTTAAACTGTGGCCCCTTGTTCTGGACTCCCCCAACATTGGGAACATGTTTCCTGCCTCTAACGTGTCCAACCTCTTAATAATCTTATACGTTTCGATAAGATCTCCTCTCATCCTTCTAAATTCCAGTGTATACAAGCCTAGTCGCTCCAGTCTTTCAACATATGATAGTCCCGCCATTCCGGGAATTAACCTAGTAAACCTACGCTGCACACCCTCAATAGCAAGAATATCATTCCTCAAATTTGGAGACCAAAACTGCACACAGTACTCCACGTGCGGTCTCACTGGGGCCCTGTACAACTGCACACAGTACTCCAGGTGCGGTCTCACTAGGGCCCTGTACAACTGCACACAGTACTCCAGGTGCGGTCTCACTAGGGCCCTGTACAACTGCACACAGTACACAAACTGCATTCAACCCATCAAGTCTACTCCGCCATTCAATCATGGCTGATCTACCTCTCCCTCTCAACCCCATTCTCCTGCCTTCTCCCCGCAATCCCTGACTAACCCTTACTCATCAAGAATCTGTCCATCTCCCCCTTGACTTGGCCTCCACAGCCGTCTGTGGCAATGATGAAACGTGATGAGATCGGTTTAACAGTATCATGATGGATACAAAATGCCGGAGTAACTCAGCGGGTCAGGCAGCATCTCCGGATAGAAGGAATGGGTGACGTTTCGAGTCGAGACCCTTCTTCAGAATCTAGTATGTGGGATAGTGGCATCTAGTATGTACGGAGATCGCTGGTCGGCGCTGAATCGGTGGGCCGAAGGGCCTGTTTCCGCGTTGTATTTCCAAAGTAGACTAAACTAAGCCCCTGGGATAGATGTTTTATCATAGGATGCAATGTTTTTCTTGTGAGCTGCACAACAACATAGAAAATAGGTCACTGAAAGCGATCGACATGACTGAACAATGGCCTGGGGCAAGTCCAACTCTCTGTGTCTGGAACCCACTCGTGCAGGAAGGTCAATTAGCAACTCACGTACACCGCTAACAGGGGCGGCACGGCTTTAGAGTTGCTGCCTCACATCGCCACAGATCCAGGATCGATCCTCACCTGTCTCCACCTACATCCTTCCTTTGTCCCGCCCCCCTGACATCAGCGATCCCCGCACACTAACACTATCCTACACCCACTAGGGACATTTTTTACAATTACCCAGTCAATTAACCTACAGACCTGTACGTCTTTGGAGTGTGGGAGGAAACCGAAGATCTCGGAGAAAACCCACGCAGGTCACGGGGAGAACGTACAAACTCCGTACAGACGGCGCCCGTAGTCGGGATCGAACCTGAGTCTCCGGCGCTGCATTCGCTGTAAGGCAGCAACTCTACCGCTGCGCCACCGCGCCGCCCGATGATGGGGCCAGCGAGTCCCCTTCAGTGGCGATGGTTGAGGGAGGCATTGTGCAGGGTATCAGGGACAACTGCCCGGCTTTTCTTCGAGAGGAAAGGGGGGGATCGGGGTCTGGCCCTGATCCCCCCCTGGGAAGGAAGGCGGACGGGCGAGGAGAGGGAGGTGGCGTCCATGGAAGGAGATGGCTGGAAGCTAAGGGGTTGCCAACTTCCTCACTCCCAAATAAGGGACAAAAGGTGACGTCACCGCCCCGCGCCCCACGTGACCTCACCCAGCCAGCGGCCACGTGCCCCCGCTCCACCATCTACACCTCACGCTGCCTCGGCAAGGCCAGCAGCATAATCAAGGACCAGTCTCACCCCGGCCACTCCCTCTTCTCCCCTCTCCCATCAGGCAAGAGGTACAGAAGTGTGAAAACGCACACCTCCAGATTATTTCTTTTATTTTTTTATTTTTTTATTTTATTATTTCAGATACAGCGCGGAAACAGGCCTTTTCGGCCCACCGAGTCCGCGCCGCCCAGCGATCCCCGCACATTAACACTATCCTACACCCACTAGGGACAATTTTTACATTTACCCAGCCAATTAACCTACATACCTGTACGTCTTTGGAGTGTGGGAGGAAACCGAAGATCTCGGAGAAAACCCACGCAGGTCACGGGGAGAACGTGCAAACTCCTTACAGTACAGCACCCGTAGTCAGGATCGAACCTGAGTCTCCGGCGCTGCATTCGCTGTAAAGCAGCAACTCTACCGCTGCGCCACCGTGCCGGTACAGGGACGATTCAGGGACAGTTTCTTCCCAGCTGTTAGCAGGCAACTGAACCATCCTAACACCAACTAGAGAGCGGTCCTGAGCTACCATCTTTCTCATTGGAGAACTTCGGACTTATTTTAACCGGACTTAACTGGATTCTATCTTGCACTAAACGTTATCCCTTTATCCTGTATCTATATATACACTGTGGACAGCTTGATTGTAATCATGTATCGTCTTTCCGCTCACTGGATAGCACGCAGCAAAAAAAGGTTTTACACTGTACCTCGGTACACGTGACAATAGTTTAGTTTATTTAGTTTAGAGATACAGCGCGGAAACAGGCCCTTCGGCCCACCCAGTCCACGCCGACCAGCGATCCCCGCACACTAATACCACCCTACACACACTAGGGACAATTTACACCCACACCAAGCCAACTAACCGACAAACCTGCACGTCTTTGGAGTGTGGGGGGAAACCAAAGATCTTGGAGGAAACCCACGCAGGTCACGGGGAGAACGTACGAACTCCGTACAGACGGCGCCCGTAGTCAGGATCGAACCTGGGTCTCGGGCGCTGTGAGGCAGCAACTCTACCGCTGCGCCACCGTGCGACCTGATAAACTAAGCGAACTAACTAACTAATGGATAAGACCTCTGCTAAACCTCTGCAAACTGGGACACTCCTGAACGTACAGCATCTCACCACCAGTCCACATGCTTGAGTATCTGGATATACCCTTCTGACCCAAGAGAACAAACTACGCAGTCCAAACCAGCCTACAATATCTGTTAACTATTAAATTCCACAATCAGGTTCCTTGTCTGGTACAATTACGTAAGCCTGCTACCGAGATGGAGGAGATTGAGAAAGGCTTTTTCTTTAAAGTATTGTTTACTCAATAACTCTTCAATGAATGATAAAATAGTGCCTCTCTCTGAGACAGCTCAGGCTTAAATTGATTTATTTCTCTTCCTTAGCAAGCATGAGGACCAAATGTTTATTCATTGGATCTTTCCTGGGCACGCAGAAGCAATGGAAAAGAGTTGAGTCCGGGTAACAGAGTGAAACACGGAGAAACAGGGCGGCACGATGGCGCAGCGGTAGAGTTGCTGCCTCACAGCGCCAGAGACCCGGGTTCCATCCCGACTACGGGTGCTGTCTGTACGGAGTTTGTACGTTTACACGTTCTCCCCATGACCTGCGTGGGTTTTCCCCGAGACCTTCGGTTTCCTCGAGTACTGGTTTATATAATTGGCTTCGGTAAAATTGTAAGTTGTCTCTAGTGTGTGTGTAGGATAGTGTTAGTGTTAGGGGTGATGCACAGGAATGTGAAATCGCACACCTCCAGATTCAGGGACAGTTTCTTCCCAGCTGTTATCAGGCAACTGAACCATCCTACCGCAACCCGAGAGCAATCATGACCTACCATCTACCCCATTGGAGACCCTCGGACTCAATCGAACTCGGTGGGCCGAAGGGCCTGTGTCTGCTATTTTAGATTTAGATTTAGAGATACAGCGCAGAAACAGGCCCTTCGGCCCACCGGGTCCGTGCCGCCCAGCGATCCCCGCACATTAACACTATCCTACACATACTAGGGACAATTTTTACATTTGCCCAGCCAATTAACCTACATACCTGTACGTCTTTGGAGTGTGGGAGGAAACCGAAGATCACGGAGAAAACCCACGCAGGTCACGGGGAGAACGTACAAACTCCGTACAGACAGCGCCCGTAGTCAGGATCGAACCCGGGTCTCCGGTGCTGCATTCGCTGTAAGGCAGCAACTCTACCGCTGCGCCACCGTGCTGCCCATGTATCTCTAAACTAAACCAAACTAAAGTTCTTTATCTTTGGCATCATTGCTGATTCTGAATGCGGGACACTTGGATTGGCTTTAACATGCCAAACTGGAACAGTAACTATTTAGATATTTTGACAGTTCAGTTCAGTTGAGTTTATTGTCACGTGTACCGAGGTACAGTGAAAAGCTTTTGTTGCGTGCTAACCAGTCAGCGGAAAGACAAAACATGGTTACAATCGAGCCGTTTACAGTGTATACATAGATTCCCAGTACTACTTATAAATCTGAAGAAGGGTCTCGACCTGAAAAGTCACCTATTCCTTTTCTCCAAAGATGTTGCCTGACCCGCTGAGCTACAGTGCAGGAAGGAAATGCAGATGCTGGATTACACCAAAGATAGACACAAAATGCTGGAGTAACTCAGCGGGTCAGGCAGCATCTCTGGAGAGAAGGAATGGGTGACATTTCAGGATGAGTCTGAAGAAGGGTCTCGACCCGAAACGTCACTCATTTCTTTTCTCCAAAGATGCCGCCTGTCCTGCTGAGTTACTCCAGCGTTTTGTGTCTATCTCATAAGGTCATAAGTGATTGGAGCAGAATTAGGTCATTTGGTTCGTCAATTCTACTCTGCCTTTCAATAATGGCTGATCTATCTTTCCCTCCTAACCCCATTCTCCTGCCTTCTCCCCATATCCCCTGAAACCAGTCCTAATCAAGAATCTATCCATCTCTGCCTTAAAAATATCTCCACTGAGTTACTCCAGCATTTTGTGTCTGTCTATCTTTGCCGAGTTACTCCAGCATTTTGTGTCTGTCTATCTTTGCCGAGTTACTCCAGCATTTTGTGTCTGTCTCCTACTTGTAATTAACAGGGGAGAAGAAGTAGACAAAAAAAAAACCCCTTCCCTGTCTCAGCTCGAGCTGAATGCAAACAAGGCACCTGAGGGTCTGTGCGCTGCATTCATGTTCGAAATGCTCAAACAACATAACTTGTCAGAGAGGATTATTTCTGCCCAGTGGTTGCGGGAACCCCCCCCCCGTTTCTCCTCTGCGGCGTTTGATAAGAGAGTGGCCACAGAGAGCAGACTGAGAGTGCCATTGATGTTGCACGGGTCTGTGGGCTGCCTTTTGTCGACAATATCACTGCACAAAGCATGCGCTGTCCCAGCTCCGGCACTCTGGGAAACGATGAGCTGCCTTTGAGGTACTTACTGTGTGTGTGTGTGTTGGTGTGTGTGTGTGTGTTGGTGTGTGTGTGTGTGTTGGTGTGTGTGTGTGTGTGTGTGTTGGTGTGTGTGTGTGTGTGTGTGTGTGTGTGTGTGTGTGTGTGTGTGTGTGTGTGTGTGTGTGTGTGTGTGTGTGTGTGTGTGTGTGTGTGTATGTGTGTGTGTGTGTGTGTGTTGGTGTGTGTGTGTGTGTGTGTGTGTGTGTGTGTGTGTGTGTGTGTGTGTGTGTGTGTGTGTGTGTGTGTGTGTGTGTGTGTGTGTGTGTGTTGGTGTGTGTGTGTGTGTGTGTGTGTGTGTGTGTGTGTGTGTGTGCGTGCGTGCGTCAGTCTGCACGATACTAAGTTTGACCCACCAATGTGGAATGGTGTTTTGTTGCAAGACTGTTTTCGGTTTCAGTATCTCTGGAGAAGGGATTCATCGTTGGGGGGTTGTTTTTGGGGGGTTGTTTTTGTGAGCCTTTTGTTTTCGGAGTGGCACGGAGCGAGCTGGAGTGTGCGTTGGGGCCGGATGTGGAGTTGCCTCCCTCACTCCTCTCCTCCCCTCTCCTCCCTTCTCCTCTCCTCTTCCTCTCTCCACCACCCCCTCCCCTCTCTTCCCTTCTCCTCTGCACCCATCCCCTCCCTTCCCATTTCACCCTCCCCTCCCCTCTCCTCTCTTCCCCTTCCCCTCCCCTCTCCTCTCTTCCCCTCTCCTCTCTCCACCCCCTCTCCTCTGAACCCATCTCCTCCCTTCCCATTTCACCCTCCTCTCCTCTCCACCCCCCTTCTCTACTCTCCATCCCTCCCCCTCTCCCCTCCCCTCTCTCCCCTCCGCCCCTCTCCCTCCCCCCTCCCCCCCCCCCCCCCCCACAAACCCCTCCTTTCCTCCCCTCCCCTCCACTCCACCTCCCCTCCCCCTGAGCATTTCTCTCTGTGTGGATGTGTGGAGACCTGGCAGCTTGCCATCGGGCTGTGAGGAGAATAATCAGTCAGAAAGTGTCTGAGATGTTGGGGGAGGTTGGGGGGCAGGGTGGGGGCTTGTTGGCCCTGGCTGAGCTGGCTTGGAAAGTGCGGCCCCTTTGTTGAATAGGCTCAGTGTCCGAGTCCACATCTCTGTCTCCTACTCTCTCTCCCCGTCTCCCCCCCTCTCTCTCTCTGTCTCCTACTCTCTCTCCTCGTCTCCCCCCCCTCTCTCTCTCTGTCTCCTTATCCCGCTCTCTCTCTCTTTCCCTCCCTCTCCCTCTTTCTCTCTCTCTCCCTCTATCTTTATCTCTCTCTCTTTCTCTGTCTCTCTCTTTCTCTGTCTCTCTCTTTCTCTCTCCATTCCTCTCTCTCTCACTCTCTTTCTCTCCATCTCCATCTCTAAATCTATCTCTATCTTTCGCACTTCCTCTAGTTTCTCTCTCTCTCTCTCCCTCTCTCTCTCTCCCCCTCTCTCTTTCTCTCTATTTCCATCTCTAAATCTCTCTATATCTTTCACACTTCCTCTAGTTTCTCTCTCTCCGAGTCTCTCTCTCTCTCTCTCTCTGCCCCAGTCTCTCTCTCCCCCTCCCCCTCTCTCTCATTCCCTCTCTCTTTATCTATCTCCTGACTTGTAATAAGAAACAAAGCAGAGATAAAATTGATGAAAATGCAACTTGTGATGATGTTTCTGCGTTGCCTTTCTGAGCCGGTTTCACTTTCTGGAGATGGTGTCCAATGTTTATTTTGTCCTCGGCTTTACTTGGGGGTGTGAGCTGGACGCCACCTCTTACTCCTGCCACCCTTCTGCCCTTCTCCCTGCCACCTCCCCCTCCCCTGAACAATACATTCGGCGTGGAGTTCCACAGACACCTCTCCCACCCCCTGATGTTCATTACCCAACCAACAGGAGGACATGTTTGTGGCTCTGGGAGGGGAGGGGATGTTGATGATGCTCCTGACCTACTTTGACCAGCGAAAGGCCCGGATGTTTCCACTAGTGGGAGAGTCTAGGACCAGAGGGCACAGCCTCAGAATAAAAGGACGTTCCTTTAGAAAGAAGACGAGGACACATTTCTTTCATCAGAGGGTGATGAATCTGTGGAATTCATTGCCACAGACGGCTGTGGAGGCCAGGTCAATGGATATTTTTAAGGCAGAGATAGACACTGTATACACTGGAATTTAGAAGGATGAGAGGAGATCTTATCGAAACGTATAAGATTATTAAGGGGTTGGACACGTTAGAGGCAGGAAACATGTTCCCAATGTTGGGGGAGTCCTGAACAAGGGGCCACAGTTTAAGAATAAGGCCATTTAGAACTGAGATGAGGGAAAAAAAATTCAGTCAGAGAGTTGTGAATCTGTGGAATTCTCTGCCTCAGAAGGCAGTGGAGGTCAATTCTCTGAATGCATTCAAGAGAGAGCTAGATAGAGCTCTTAAGGATAGCGGAGTCAGGGGGTATGGGGAGAAGGCAGGAAAGGGGTACTGATTGAGAATGATCAGCCATGATCACATTGAATGGTGGTGCTGGCTCGAAGGGCCGAATGGCCTCCTCCTGCACCTATTGTCTATTGTCTATTGACAGATTCCTGATTATTACGGGTGTCAGGGGTTAAGGGGAGAAGGCAGGAGGATGGGCAGAAGACCCGAAACGTCACCCATTCCTTCTCTCCTGAAATGCTGCCTGACTTGCTGAGTTACTCCAGCATTTTGTGAATAAATACCTTCGGGGTGATTCTGCTGCTGGCCTTGCCGAGGCAGCGTGAGGTGTAGTTGGCGGAGCGGGAGCACGTGGCCGCTGGCTGGGCGAGGTCACGTCGGGCGCGGGGCGGTGACGTCACCTTTTGTCCCTTATTTGGGAGTGAGGAAGTTTAGAGACCCTCCTTCAGACATTCAGGGGAATGTTTTTGTGGCGTCAAACTCGATCCCTTCCTGCAGGATGAGTCTGAAGCAAGGGGGTCTCGAGCTGAAACGTCATCCGTTCCTTTTCTCCGGAGATGCTGCCTGTCCCCGCTCAGTCACCCCCAGAGTTTAGCGCCCGTCCCTTTCCGAGAGTGCTGGCTGGATGCGAACCACGATGTCATGTATGCACGTACGCTCTGGCAGTTGTGCGACTCGGTCACAAGGCAAGGCCGCAGGGAGAAGGCGTGCATTGTTATCAGGCATGAAGGGTTCACTGTTTGCAGACACATGATGTTTTTCAGCCTGCTACGTACGGCAGTAGGTCTTCCTGCCTCCATATCTGTGGGCAGTTTATTCACAGTGTCTGCGTTATGTTAAGTGACGACCCAATGTTTTCATGTGACCCCCCCCTGATGCTTTTGTCCGCACCATCGTTAAGAAAAGCTCCATTGTGAAGTCTGCAGTTCGTTCCTACTCCTAGAAAAGAGATGGTCTTGGCATCATGTTCAGCATGGACATAGTGGGCCGAAGGGCCTTTGCTTGTGCTGTACTGTTGTGTAGTCGATCATCCAGCAAGGCTGGAGATTCCCTCCCCTGTGTATCCTGTAACCGCACTTCCTAAGTACCTCTTTGTCTGTAACTTCTTGAAACGTATAAAATTCTTAAAGGATTGGACTTGCTAGATGAAGGAAAAATGTTCCTGATGTTGGGGGAGTCCAGAACCAGGGGTCACAGTTTAAGAATAAGAGGCAGGCCATTTAGGACTGTGATGAGGAAAAACCTTTTTACCCAGAGAGTTGTGAATCGTTGGAATTCTCTGCCACAGAAGGCAGTGGAGGCCGATTCACTGGATGTTTTCAAGAGAGAGTTAGATTTAGTTCTTAGGGCTAACGGAATCAAGGGGTATGGGGAGAGGGCAGGAACGGGGTACTGATTGGGGATGATCAGCCATGATCACATTGAATGGCGGTGCTGGCTCGAAGGGCCAAATGGCCTCCTCCTGCACCAAGAACAATGAAATTCAATGAAATTCAATGAAAGATATTTTATTTAATAACACGGCTTATTGCCAAGGAGATTTTAGACTTCAGAGATACGGCGCGGAAACAGGCCCTTCGGCCCACCGAGCCCGTGCCGACCGGCGATCACCCTGTGCACTCCCAGCACGTCCCTACACACTAGAGACAGTTTACAGACGCCAATCAACCTACAAACATGCACATCTTTGGAGTGTGGGAGGAAACCGGAGCACCCGGGAAAAACCCACGCAGTCATGGGGAGAACGTGCAAACTCCACACAGACAGCACCTGCAGTCAGGATGGAACCCGGGTCTCTGGAGCGGCAGGGCATCTCTGGAGAACATGGAGAGGTGACGTTTGGGCTCGGGACCCTTTCCCAGTTGAAGGTTGCCTGGGCTTGAGGGGCTGGGCGAGAGGGGGAGGTTGGACTGACCAGGAGGAGATGCACATCGAGAGAGGGGACATTGAGAGAGCATCAGAAGCATTTCTCTGTATTTTGTTGAGATCTAAGTGGAGCAGGACTTGCAATTCATTATCAGTCTGTTGAAGATGGTAACATGGACCAGCACCATCGAGAATCAACCGCTGGGATTCCACGAGCGCGATTATTAATTAATATTTATATCCAGAACCTTGGAAGGAAGCATGGTGAATATTGCTGAGGTAGACGTTCGCAAGCAACGTGGTGATAATTACTTTAATTAGGAAGGTTAATTAGGAGTTTAAAGTCCAGAAACTTTCTGGGGAAGATGCCTTTAGGCTATCGGAGATGGCAGCTAGCAGCTTTGCTCTTGAATGGTGCATGACAGAAAGAGTTCTTCAGCTTCAGAATGAATGAAGGTGCATTCTTCACAATGCCCAAGTGGAGTTTTTTCACACAGAGGATGTAGTGGGTGTTTGGAACGAGCTGCCGGAGGAGGTAGTTGAGGCTGGGACTATCCCGACGTTTACGAACACAGTTAGACAGGCACATGGATAGGACAGGCTTGGAGTGACATGGGCCAAACGCAGGCAGGTGGGGACTAGTGTAGCTGGGATGTCCCAGTTGGTCGGTGTGGGCACGTTGGGCCGAAGGGCCAGTTTCCACGCTGTATCACTCTGTGACTAATCCTTACCCTGGTGTGGTCTGAAGCACTTCAACTAACATCCTTGGAATAGTTTTTTGCTTTTTCTATGGTTGCCACAACATTGTCAGCCAAGCCTTGAAAGTGTGGACTTTACTGGAGACTTCAGAGATACGGCGCAGAAATGGGCCATTCGGCCCACCGAATCCGTGCCGACCAGCGACAAACCTCGTACACTAGCACTATCCTACACACACTAGGGACAATTTGCCATTTTATTTTCACCGAAGCCAATTAACCTACAAACCTGTACGTCTTTGGAGTGCGGGAGGAAACCGGAGCACCCGGAGAAAACCCACGCTGGTCGCGGGGAGAACGTACAAACTCCGTACAGACAGCGCCTGGAGTCAGGATCGAACCCGGGTTTCTGGGGCGCTGTGGGGTGGCAACTCTACCGCCGTGCCACCGCTGCCACCCCGAGTGACCACCATTTAACAATATTAGAAAATGGCGGTGCAACTTTTTGGGATGCCCTGGAAGTGATGGGAAAGGCACTATATGAATGAAAGGCTTGCCTTTCTAAAAATGTCTTCCTAAACTGTAACTCTACCACGTCTGACAGCATTTGAGGACATGTATTAATTTCCCATGTTTTTTTGCTCTCAACCCTTCTTCAGTGGGAATGAACCAGGCTCGAGTTCACTAGGTCCTCGTCTTCCTGCCCTCCATACTCAACGTTCAACATTCACCATTTCCGCCACCTTCTAAGAGAGTCCACTGCCAGATACATCTCCCCCTCTCTTCCCTGTTCGTCGTGCGGCAAGGATCAGTCCTTTTCCCTTCCCACGGGTTCATGCTCATGCGTGACAGGAGCAGAATTAGGCCATTCGGCCCATCGACTCTACTCCGCCGTTCAATCATGGCTGATCTATCTCTCCCTCTCAACCCCATTCTCCTGCCTTCTCCCCATAACCCCTGACACCCGCACTAATCAAGAACTTCACTTCAAAATTATCCACTGACTTGGCCTCCACAGCCGTTCTGTGGTGATGAATTCCACAGATTCACCACCCTCTGACTAAAAAAAAATTCCTCCTCATCTCCTTTCTCAAGAGAGAGCTAGATAGAGCTCTAAAGGATAGCGGAGTCAGGGGGTATGGGGAGAAGGCAGGAACGGGGTACTGATTGGGAATGATCAGCCATGATCACATTGAATGGCGGTGCTGGTTCGAAGGGCCGAATGGCCTCCTCCTGCACCTATTGTCTATTGTCTATTGTCTTTCTAAAGGTACGTCCTTTTATTCTGAGGCTTGTGGCCTCTGATCCTAGACTCTCCCACCAGTGGAAACATCCTCTCCACATGGCTGTGTGTGGGAGGGGGAGGGGGGGATCTGAATATTAATACAGCCCCGTCTCTAGGAATAAAATATAGGCACTTCTTGCAGTTAGAGATTTTGACATTCTGAATAGTTCAGCAGTTTTTAAATATATTTTCTTACTGCACCAATAATAAACTGCAGAACGATTTCAGATGACATGGCTGATGCCGCCTTGAAATTGTAACAACAGACTACAATATCCAAGCAAAGAGGAATAATACCATTGCTTTATATATGTTTTTTAGGGTTATCTCATTTTAGTCAGAATGATAAGCCTACCTCTCGAGTTAGTGTATAAGAAAATAACTGCAGATGCTGGTACAAATCGAAGGTATTTATCTCACAAAATGCTGGAGTAACTCAGCGGGTCAGGCAGCATCTCAGGAGAGAAGGAATGGGTGACGTTTCGGGTCGAGACCCTTCTTCAGACTGATCCGAAACGTCACCCATTCCTTCTCTCCTGAGGTGCTGCCTGACCTGCTGAGTTACTCCAGCGTTTTGTGAAATAAATACCTCTCGAGTTATTTCAGCAGTGTTTTGAATGATAAAACATGATGAACGACTATTTGAGGCCCGGCGCTCTGAAGGCATTGTTTTGTCCCGTAGTTTTAACGGTCGTTAGCTGGCTGTTAATGGAATGGAAAAACAACGTGGTTTAACGGAGCACTGGGAGAAAGCCCACGCGGTCACGGGGAGAACGTACAATCGTTTGGGCTGAGACCATTCTTCAGGCTGAGCAAAGAAGCATAAAGCACCCTGTGGCTCCCTTCCAAAACGTCACCTCTCCTCCTTCTCCAGAGATGCTGCCTGACCTTTACGTTAGACTTCAGTCTTTGGAGATACAACGCGGAAACAGGCCCTTCGGCCCACCGTCTCCCCACCGACCAGCGTTCACCCGTATACTAGCACCGTCCTGCACACGAGGGGTAGTTTACAATTCTTATTTTAACTGAAGCCAATTAACCCTACAAACCCGCACGTCTTTGGAGTGTGGGAGGAAACCGGGGCGCCCGGGGAAAACCCACTCGGTCACGGAGAAGGGTCTGAAGAAGGGTCTCGAACCTCGAAACGTCACCCAATCCTCCTCTCCTGAGATGCTGCTGCGTGACCCGCTGAGTTACTCCAGCATTTTGTGTCAACCTTCGGTCGCGGAGAATGAACAGCAACCGTGGTCAGGATGGAACCCGGGCCTCTGGCGCTGTGAGGCGGCAACTCTACCGCCGCGCCACCGTGCCGCCCCCTGAGAAGTGAGGGCAATAGACAATAGGTGCGGGAGGAGGAGGCCATTCGGCCCTTCGAGCCAGCACCGCCATTCAATGTGATCATGGCTGATCATTCTCCATCAGTAAGGGTGCTGTTCATTCTCCGTGACTGAAGTTAGACGCAAAATGCTGGAGTAACTCAGCGGGTCAGGCAGCATCTCAGGAGAGAGTGTAGAAGCGGGGAGCTGTGTTGGGTCACGTTGGCGGAGCGGGTGTGCATTTGAATTGCGTTCCTCTCTAAGCTGTAGTGAGAGTGACATTAACACGTTTCGGCAGGACGAGGTCGCAGCCAGCGATAGAAAGATGACAGGGGACCATCGCGTAGCAGATGTTAAACTAATATCATCTCAGGGTTCATGTTATCGGCCTGCTGCATTCACAGCTAGTTGCTCATTCAGTGCCTGGGATTCTGGCTGTAACAATGAGGAATGAAACTCCCCAGTGGCCTATTAGGGAAGTGGAACAACGAAGGCTCTCTCTCTTGAACCCATCGTCTGCATGGACTAGGTTGTGTTTTACGCAGCCTGGGTATTGTTACATCTTTGATTCTGCACTTATCAGACGATGACCCTCCTCGCTGAAACTTGCCCTCTGTGTTTAGTTTAGTTTGGAGATACAGCGCAGAAACACACGTCAGCGCAGAAACACACGTCAGCGCAGAAACACACGTCAGCGCAGAAACACACGTCCTTCTCCCCACCCCCCCCCCCTCGTGTCCACACCTACCAGCGATCACCCCGTACGCTAGCCCCACACTACACACACCAAGGACAATTTACAGTCTTTACCACAGCCAATTAACCTACAAACATGCACGTCTTTGGAGTGTGGGAGGAAACTCGAGATCCCGGAGAAAACCCACGCAGGTCACGGGGTTAAACCTGAGGTGAGAAGGAACTTTTTCACCCAGAGAGTTGTGAATCTGTGGAATTCTCTGCCGCAGAGGGCAGCGGAGGCCAAATCACTGGATGGATTTACATCACTGCTCCAGATGTCAACTTATTTACATCAGCGAAACCAAACGCAGGCTCGGCGATCGCTTCGCTCAACATCTGCGCTCGGTCCGCGTTAACCAATCTGATCTCCCGGTGGCCGAGCACTTCAACTCCCCCTCCCATTCCCAGTCTGACCTTTCTGTCATGGGCCTCCTCCAGTGCCATAGTGAGGCCCACCGGAAATTGGAGGAACAGCGCCTCATATTTCGCCTGGGCAGCTTGCAGCCCAGCGGTATGAACATTGACTTCTCCAACTTTAGATGGTTCCTCTGTCCCTCTCTTCCCCTCCCCCTTCCCAGTTCTCCCTCTATCTTCCTGTCTCCACCTATATCCTTCCTTTGTCCCGCCCCCCTGACATCAGTCTGAAGAAGGGTCTCGACCCGAAACGTCACCCATTCCTTCTCTCCAGAGATGCTGCCTGACCTGCTGAGTTACTCCAGCATTTTGTGAATAAACACCTTGGATGAATTTAAGAGAGAGTTAGATAGAGCTCTTGGGGCTAGCGTAATCAAGGGATATGGGGAGAAGGCAGGCACGGGTCACTAATTGTGGATGATCAGCCACGATCACAATGAATGGCGGTGCTGGCTCGAAGGGCAGAATGGCCTCCTCTGCACCTATTTTCTATGTTTCTAAGTGGGCAGTGCTGAATGCACAGCCGTTCAGAAAGCTTTAATGGAGAGATTTCCCCGTACAGATGCCCAGTGAATTCTACCACGTTTTTAATTAGCCATTTGAATTGAGTGTCCTTCATTTTTTTTGCTCGTGGCTCTCGGCTCCAAGTGCATAGATGTTAATAAAAAAAGGGTCTAACACAGGGGAGAGAAGAAGGAAAAAATACAGTAATTCCTCTTCCATTGAAAGTTGGATTATAAATCAGCTTAACACCAAACCCCAGTCACTTGAAGGTCTTGCTGGTTCCTAGATCTTGTGCTGAATTCATTAAAGCGAAGATGGATTCAGCCCCATGCTTGACTCCTTTAGCTTTGCCAGTGAACTAGCGTGTAATTAGACTTTATTACCACATAACATCGACTTTAGTACGTTTGGTTAATGTCAAAGAGGAATGTGATCTTTAATTTCTTCTTTAATTGTTATTTTTCCGATGTCTTAATTTTCCCCAGGTTACAGCTGTAACCACTGTTTAAAAGAAATACACAGAATGATCAGCCATGATCACATTGAATGGCGGTGCTGGCTCGAAGGGCCGAATGGCCTACTCCTGCACCTATTGTCTATTGTCTATTGTGTCTGAGGTTAACCTATGATGAGCGTTTGTTGGCACTGGGCCTGTACTCGCTGGAGTTTAGAAGAATGAGGGGGGGGACCTCATTGAAACATGCAGAATAGTGAAAGGCCTGGATAGAGTGGATGTGGGGAGGATGTTTCCACTAGTGGGAGAGTCTAGGACTGGAAGTCATAGCCTCAGAATTAACGGACGTTCTTTTAGGAAGGAGATGAGGAGAGATTTCTTTAGTCAGATTTGTGGCGAATCTGTGGAATTCTTTGCCACAGAAGGCTGTGGAGGCCAAGTCA
This sequence comes from Rhinoraja longicauda, assembly GCF_053455715.1. Taxonomy (NCBI): domain Eukaryota; kingdom Metazoa; phylum Chordata; class Chondrichthyes; order Rajiformes; family Arhynchobatidae; genus Rhinoraja; species Rhinoraja longicauda. The sequence goes on from NC_135975.1 coordinate 4,551,337, forward strand.
ATGGATATTTTTAAGGCAGAGATAGATAGATTCTTGATTAGGACGGGTGTCAGAGGTTATGGGGAGATGGTAGGAGAATGGGGTTGGGGGGAGATCAGCCATGATTGAATGGCGGAGTAGACTTGATGAGCTGAATGGCCTAATTCTACTATCAATTAAGACCTTATGCTCCCCTGACATCAGTCTGAAGAAGGGTCTCGACCCGAAACGTCACCCATTCCTTCTCTCCCGAGATGCTGCCTGACCTGCTGAGTTACTCCAGCATTTTGTGAATAAAGACCTTATGACTATGTGATCTTCGAGTCAGCATGGTCAGTAATGTTCCTGTTTGTAATGTCATAAAGATGGACAAAGTCTACTGGTCAGAAGCTTATCTTAATTAACAATAAGCCCTGTGATCCGAGATCAAGCTCTTCTGCTGTGCTATCAGTTTTCATTGGCTCTGCTGGATGTTTTGATAAGTTTATTGTTACGTGTACTGAAGTACAGCGAAAAGCTTTTCTTTGCGTGCTATCCAGTCAGAACAAGGACTGCACATGATTACAATCAAGCCGTCCACAGTGTACAGATACAGGATGAAGGTAATAACGTTTAATGCAAGATAGAGTCCAGTAGAGTCCGATTAAAGGTAGTTCAAGGGTCTCCAAGGAGGTAGATGGCAGTATAAGAAAATAACTGCAGTTGCTGGTACAAATCGAAGGTATTTATTCCCAAAATGCTGGAGTAACTCAGCAGGTCAGGCAGCATCTCAGGAGAGAAGGAATGGGTGACGTTTCGGGTCGAGACCCTTCTTCAGTCTCGACCCGAAACGTCACCCATTCCTTCTCTCCCGAGATGCTGCCTGACCTGCTGAGTTACTCCAGCATTTTGTGAATAAATACCTTCGAGGTAGATGGTAGTTCAGGACCACTCTCTAGTTAGTGGTAGGATGGTCCAGTTGCCTGATAACAGCTGGGAAGAAACTGTCCCTGAATCTGGAGGTGTGCGTTTTCACACTTCTGTACCTCTTGCCCGATGGGAGAGGGGAGAAGAGGGAGTGACCGGGGTGAGACTGGTCCTTGATTGTGCTGCTGGCCTTGCCGAGGCAGCGTGAGGTGTAGATGGCGTCAACGGAAGGGAGGTTGGTTTGTGTGTTGGTCTGGGCTGCGTCCACAACTCTTAGCAATTTCTTAGGGTCTTGGAAACAGGCCCTTCGTCTCGCAGAGTCCGCACCGACCAGCGATCCCCGCGTACTCTCACTATCCCACACACACTAGGGACAATTTGCGTTTGTACCAATCCAATTAACCTATAAACCTGTGTGCCTTTGGAGTGTGGGAGGAAACCGAAGATCTCGGAGAAAACGAGCGGCACGGTGGCGCAGCGGTAGAGTTGCTGCCTTACAGCGAATGCAGCGCCGGAGACTCAGGTTCGATCCTGACTACGGGCGCCGTCTGTACGGAGTTTGTACGTTCTCCCCGTGACCTGCGTGGGTTTTCTCCGAGATCTTTGGTTTCCTCCCACACTCCAAAGAAGTACAGGTGCGTAGGTTAATTGGGTTGGTAAATGTAAAAATTGTCCTTAGTGGGTGTAGGATAGTGTTAGTGTGCGGGGATCGCTGGGCGGCGCGGACCCGGTGGGCCGAAGGGCCTGCTTCTGCGCTGTATCTCTAAATCTAAAAATCCAAAACCCACGCAGGTCACGGGGAGAACGTACAAACTCCGTACAGACGGCGCCCGTAGTCAGGATCGAACCTGAGTCTTCGGTGCTGCATTCGCTGTAAGGCGGCAACTCTACCGCTGCGCCACCGTGCCACCCATGCTCCTTTTAGAGCATGGAACAGTCCAACAAGGGGGCCGGCCCTTCTGCCCACTACGTCAGTGTTGGACATAATGCCAAGATCAACTCTTACCTGCCTGCACATAATCCATGTAGAAACATAGAAACATAGAAAGTAGGTGCAGGAGGAGGCCATTCGGCCCTTCGAGCCAGCACCACCATTCACTGTGATCACGGCTGATCATCCGTAATCAGTACCCCCGTTCCTGCTTTCTCCCCGTACCCCCCGACTCCGCTATCCCTCCACTCCCTGCACATTTTGTGACTTTGCATCCAATTTTTTTAGAACTTTTATTTGAATTATCTGAGGGATTTTTAAAGAATACATTCCACGCATTGTACAAACACAAATGATTGCTATTGATTTTGCTCCCAACCCCATCTTTGACTGAAGATATCGCCCAAATGTATATTATTGAATTAAAAAAAACAATATTCTGGCACAATAGAAAATATTCTGTCTCTGAACAATCTAGCATTCAAGGTAAAGGAAATCTTTGCAAATAAAATCACTACAGTTCGCCTTTCCTTCTGCTCTTTGAAAGAAAAAGTATTGTGTGAATCCTTTTATTATTTGCTCATTCAGAGCATTTGAAGGTCTCTCTTTTACTGTGCATGTAACAGATGTCAAGTCAGCGATGTTCTCTCTATTAAGATGCTCAAAACAGCTTACGGCTTTTTAAACGGTTACACGAGACCCGGGTTCCATCCTGACTACGGGTGCTGTCTGCACGGAGTTTGTACGTTCTCCCCGTGACCTGCGTGGGTTTTTTCCAGGTGCTCAGGATTCTTCCCGCGCTCCAAAGACGTGCAGGTTTTTAGGTTAATCGGTTTGGTATATTTGTAAATTGTCCCTAGTGTGTGTGGGATAGTGTTAGTGTGCGGGGATCGCTGGTCGGTGCGGACTCAGTGGGTCGAAGAGCCTGTTTCCATGCTGTCTCTCTAAACTAAGCCTCCTTCTGCATCTATTGTCTATTGTCTATATGTTCCAAAACGGAACAATGAAGTTCTTGAAATATCTGAAATGAAAATGAGATGTTGCCGAACTCACTGAGTTACTCCAGAATTCTGTGTCTATCTTCAGTGTAAACCAGCATCTGCAGTTCATTACTACACAATGAAATTCTTACTTTAGAGATACAGCTTGGAAACAGGCCCTTCGGCCCACCGAGTCTACGCCAACCAGCGAACACCCCACGCACTAACTCTATACTCCACACGAGGGTCAAGTCAAGTCAAGTCAATTTTATTTGTATAGCACATTTAAAAACAACCCACATTGACCAAAGTGCTGTACATCTGTTTAGGTACTAAGGAAAAAATGAAACATACAGTAGCACACAAACATAACAGCACATACATAAACAGTTCACAGCGCCTTCTCAATGGGCCTCAAACGCTAGGGAGTAGAAATAGACAATTTACAACTTTACCGAAGCCAATCAACCTACAAACCTGCACGTCTTTGGAGTGTGGGAGGAAACCAGAGCACCCAGAGAAAACCCACGGAGGTCACGGGGAGAACGTACCAACTCCGTACAGACAGCACCCGTAGTCAGGATCGAACCCGGGTCTCTGGCGCTGTGAAGCAGCAACTCTACCGCTGCGCCACCGTGCCGCTCATACTTGCACCAACACAACAGATATGAAAATATAATACCCTGTAAAACCCATAATAACCCATATCGAAACGTAGGAGATTATTAAGGGGTTGGACATGTTAGAGGCAGGAAACATGTTCGCAATGTTGGGGGAGTCCAGAACCAGGGGCCACAGTTTAAGAATAAGGGGTCGGCCATTTAGAACGGAGATGAGGAAAAACTTTTTCAGTCAGAGAGTTGTGAATCTGTGGAATTCTCTGCCTCAGATGGCAGTGGAGGCCAATTCTCTGAATGCATTCAAGAGAGAGCTGGATAGAGCTCTTAAGGATAGCGGAGTCAGGGGGTATGGGGAGAAGGCAGGAACGGGGTACTGATTGAGAATGATCAGCCATGATCACATTGAATGGCGGTACTGACTCGAAGGGCCGAATGGCCTCCTCCTGCACCTATTGTCTATTGTCTATTGTCTAAACAACAACAAAAATGTTCATTATAGATAATACTTAATCAGACCATGGCAGGCATGGATGTAATTGGCACCATGGAGCTAAAGGTAAAGCTGCTGCCTCAATAGTTTTAATAACTTGGCGGCACGGTGGCGCAGCGGTAGAGTTGCTGCCTTACAGCACCAGAGACCCGGGTTCGATCCAGACTACGGGTGCTGTCTGTACGGAGTTTGTACGTTCTGACCTGCATGTCTTTTCTCCGATATCTCCGGCCTCCTCCCACACGCCAAAGTCATACAGGGTTGTAGGTTAATTGGCTTGTTTATAAAATGTGAAAATCGTCCCTGGTGTGTGTAGGACAGTGTTAGTGTGCGGGGATTGCTGGTCGGTGCGGCGGACTCGGTGGGCCGAAGGGCCTGTTTCCCTGCTGTGTCTGTGAATGAAACTAAACTAAACGAAACTTCAGTACTGACCTCCAGCGCTGTCTGTGTGGACTTGGTGCATTTTGTCTCGGATCATGTGTGTTTCCAGTTACTGTTTTTGGTTTCCTCACAATTCCCCAATGCGTGTGCCCGTGAAGCTAATTGCCTGCTGTAAATTATCCTGATTGTTAGTGGCTGGTGGAAGAATTATGTGGGAGTTAATCGCATGTGAGAGAGAATAGGTCACAGGAAAATAAGTGGGGATCTGAACTAATGGCCTTCTCTGAGAAGCAGGGATGTCATGCTGAGTGAGGCTCGACAAGGCACCAGTGCCTTACAGACTGCATTTGGAGTATTGCGAGCAGTTTTGGGCCCCGTATCTGAGGAAGGATGTGCTGGAGTTGGAGAGGGTCCAGAGGAGGTTTACGAGAATGATTCCAGGAACGATTGGGTCCGCATACGAGGAGCGTTTGACGGCACTGGGCCTGTACTCGCCTATAGTTTAGTAGGATGAGGAGGGACCTCATTAAAACTTACCGAATAGTGAAAGCCCCGGATAGAGAGGATGTCGAAGGATGTTTCCACTCGTGAACGAGTCCAAAAATAAGAAATGTTGCTGGAGGAGTAGAGATTTAAGAGCGTGGCGCGATTGTAATATGTGATTGTGGATCTGCTTCTGTGGCCAGCACGCAAATGGTCGCCTGGGTTGGACGCCATCTTGGGTACTTTGGTACTTATCCTAAGTAGGATAAATCATCGTACTAGTACTAGTTTCACTGTTGTCCTGCTGAGTTTCACCGTTTGTGTCACTTGCCAGGGTCCGGGGGGAGAGGAAGGGTAAGGACCTGGTTAATTGCTCTTAAGCCGGGCTGGTGTAGAATGGACTTGATGGGCCCGGTGGTGCAGTGGTAGAGTTGCTGCCTTACAGCGCTTGCAGCGCCGGAGACCCGGGTTCGATCCCGACCTCGGGTGCCGTCTGTACGGAGTTTGTACGTTCCCCCCGTGACCTGCGTGGGTTTTCTCCGAGATCTTCGGTTTCCTCCCACACTCCAAAGACGTGCAGGTATGTAGGTAAACTGGATTGGTAAATGTAAAAATTGTCCCTAGTGTGTGAAAGGTAGTGTTAATGTGTGGGGATCGCCGGTCGGCGCGGACCCGGTGGGCCGAAGGGCCTGTTTCCTTTCTGTATCTGTATACTGAACTAAAGTATAGAGATACTATAGTTTAGTATCTCTACTAAACTGCTTTCCTGCTTCCACACTGTAACCTGCTTCCACACTCTAACCATTCTAGGATGGTGATTCTCAGATAGTGTCATCCCTAAACCAGGCATGCCGATGATTTATAAAGATATGGTGCCTGTGTGGCAGGTTTTAACAGGGCATGAAAAAAAAACACCAGAAAAAATTGTGAAGAAAGACTTCTCCTCTTAGGCAGTGGAATTGCACTCTGATGCATTTTACTTGTGTTAACAATTTTGTTAATGGAGTTGAAAGGAGGGTCTGGTGGCCTTTGGGTGCTCACTCATCTGAAGCCATTTATTTTGACACAGAGGTCCATTTTCCGGCACTCTTTGAAGAACACGCTCGCATTAATGGAAGGCACTTGCTGACCCTGAAGCACTGAAATAGGAAATGCATTGGACTGCTGTGTGCACTGCCTGGATAGAGTGGATGTGGAGAGGATGTTTCCACCAGTGGGAGAGTCTAGGAACAGAGGCCACAGCCTCAGAATAAAAAGGACGTACCTTTAGAAAGGAGAGGAGGAGGAATTTCATTAGTCAGAGGCTGGTGAATCTCATAAGGTCAGAAGGAATAGGAATAGAATTAGGCGATTCGACCCGTCAAGTCAACTTCGCCGATCGATCATGGCTGATCTATCTCTCCCTCCCAAACCCGTTCTCCTCCCCATAACCCCTGACACCCGTACTAGTCAATGGAATTGATTGCCACAGACAGCTGTGGAGACCAAGTCAATGGTTACTTTTAAGGCAGAGATTGACCGATTCCTGATTAGTCTGGGTGTCAGGGGTTATGGGGCAAAGGCAGGAGAATGGGGTTGAGAGGAAAGGATAGGTCAGCCGTGATTGAATGGCGGAGTAGACTTGATGGGCCGAAAGGCCTAATTCTGTTCCTAGAACCCATGAACTAATGAACTACCATCTTGGGCTCTTGGGCTCACACCTGCCTCTATCCAACAGTCAGTCTATTGGGGAACCTCCCTGCCTGAGTTCATCTGTTGCCGGCCCTGATTTGTCCTGGTTTGGTCATGCATTCAGTCCCCCACTCCCCCCACGATCAGTCTGAAGAAGGGTCCCAACCCGAAACCCACGCAGGTCACGGGGAGAGCGTACAGACTCCGTACAGACACCCGCCCGTAGTCAGGATGGAACCCGGGTCCCTGGCGCTGTGAGGCAGCAACTCTACCGCCGCCCCGCCTCTGTGGTAATTGGACGAGAGCACGACCAAGCTTACCTGCGATTGCCCCCCCACAGTGCAAGACCCAGGGGACCTTTGAGGCGACACAAAGTAACTGGAGTAACTCAGCGGGCCGGGCAGCATCCGTGGAGAACTTGGATAAGTGACGTTTTGGGCCGGGACCCTCCTTCAGACCCGACTCGAATCATTGTCTATCCATGCTCGGACAGAATGCAGCGCCGGAGACTCAGGTTCGATCCTGACTACGGGCGCCGTCTGTACGGAGTTTGTACGTTCTCCCCGTGACCTGCGTGGGTTTTCTCTGAGATCTTCGGTTTCCTCCCACACTCCAACGACGTACAGGTATGTAGGTTAATTGACTGGGTAAATATTTTTTTTAAATTGTCCCTAGTGTGTGTAGGATAGTGTTAGTGTGCGGGGATCGCTGGGCGGCGCGGACTCGGTGGGCCGAAGGGCCTGTTTCCGCGCTGTATGTCTAAAGCTAAAAAAAAAATCTAAATCTCTCCAGAGATGCTGCCTGACCCGCTGAGTTACTCCAGCACTCTGTGAAACGTCACCTATCCATGTTCTCCACAGATGCTGCCTGACCCGCTGAGTTACTCCAGCACTCTGTGAAACGTCACCTATCCATGTTCTCCACAGATGCTGCCTGACCCGCTGAGTTACTCCAGCACTCTGTGAAACGTCACCTATCCATGTTCTCCACAGATGCTGCCTGACCCGCTGAGTTACTCCAGCACAGTGCGTCTCTCCTTCTAAAACCTGCCGATTTACACAGGCAGCAGGGAAAGAATTAATTTTCTGGTCATCGTGCCCTGTGCGTCAACACTTCACAAAATTATCTGTGTGGAGGAAGTATGTAATGATAAAAAGTGACATTTTCATCTGAAGATTGGTGAAAGGCAGAATTCGCAGTGTAATGCCAATATCTCTGTTATTGCCGCGCCATCGTGATTATTTTATCATCTTCCCCCTATCTTGACTGATTTTTGTCAAGATAACCTTTGTATGTTGCCAATATTACACTGGCGAATGTAAACATGACTCACTCTGTGTTAAAGATTTCAATTAGCCATTGTCGCAATCATTTATTACGGCCTGCTATGTCGTATGCTGTAGGTTTAGTTTAGTTTAGAGATACAGCGCGGAAACAGGCCCTTCGGCCCACCGAGTCCGCGCTGACTACACTAACACTACCCTACACACACTAGGGACAATTTACGTTTATACCAAGTCAATTAACCTACAAACCTGTACGTCTTTGGAGGGGAGGAAACCGAAGATCACGGAGGAAACCCACGCAGGTCACGGGGAGAACGTACTAACTCCGTACAGACAGCACCCGTAGTCAGAATCGATCCCGGGTCTCTGGCGCTGTGAGGCAGCAACTCTACCGCTGCGCCACCGTGCTGCCCCGTAGCTTCTCAAGCTATTGTTTTATATCAGCCATTGCTTTAATTTGGTGACCAGGAGGTAATTGTCCTTGAAGCAAAGATCAAATCCTATATTCCCACAAACAGGGTCTCGACCTGAAACGTCACCCATCCTTTCTCTTCGGAGATGCTGCCTGACCCGCTGAGTTACTCCAGCAGTGTGTCTATCTTAGGAGACAAGAAATAGATGTGTTCTGGCCAGAGAGGTAGCAGAATTAGACCATTCGGCCCATCAAGTCTACTCCTCCATTTAATCAAGGCTGATTCATCTTCCCCTCTCAACCCCATTCTCATGCCTTCTCCCCATAACCCCTGACACCCGTACTAATCAAGAATCTGTCTATCTCCGCCTCAAATGTATCCATTGACTTGGCCTCCACAGCCTTCTGTGGAAATCTCCACCTTGATAATGCAACCAGTTGGGTGGTTTCAACTGTGAGGTAGGTAGAATAATCTAAATGGAACTGCTGTATCTCCTGGCTGCTCACTACTTTAACTCCCCCTCCCACTCCCACACCGACCCTTCTGTCCTGGGCCTCCCCCACTGTCAGATTGAGGCCACACACAAACTGGAGGAACAGCACCTCATATTTCGCTTGGGCAGCTTCCAACCCAGCGGTTCGAATATTGAGTGCAGGGAGGAACTGCAGATGCTGGTTTACACCGAAAAAGAGACACAAAATGCTGAAGTAACTCAGCGGGTCAGGCAGCATCTCTGGAGGGAAGGAATTTGTGAAGTATCGGGTCGAGACCCTTCTTCAGATTTGGCATCCAGTCTGCAGATGCTGTCCGATCCGAAACGATACCTATTCCTTTTTCTGCCTGAGTTGAGTTGCTCCAGCATTTTGTGACTATCTTCAAAAGGAACATTGAAATCTCCAATTTTAGGAAAACACCCCGCCTCTTTTTCATCCAATAGGCAATAGACAATAGACAATAGGTGCAGGAGGAGGCCATTCGGCCCTTCGAGCCAGCACCACCATTCAATGTGATCATGGCTGATCATTCCCAATCAGTACCCCGTTCCTGCCTTCTCCCCATACCCCCTGACTCCGCTATCCTTAAGAGCTCTATCAAGCTCTCTCTTGAATGCATTCAGAGAATTGGCCTCCACTGCCTTCTGAGGCAGAGAATTCCACAGATTCACAACTCTCTGACTGAAAAGGTTTTTCCTCATCTCAGTTCTAAATGGCCTACCCCTTATTCTTAAATACGTCCCACCCCAGTGCACACCCATTTTCCCCACTATCCTAACCCCATTCCCCCCACCCCTAAACCCCATCCACCTACATCCCATCCTCTAGCTTCACTTTTCGTGCCTCTTTCAGTCATTTTCTCTCTTTACCTGACACCCTCTTATCTCCTTTTTGGTTCATTTTGTCCCCTTTTATCTCCTTTTCATCTCTGCCCTTTGTCCACCCATCTGCCAGGCAACCCCTCCCCCCCCCCCCCCCCCCCCCCCCGTCTTCTTCACCTGTATCCACCTATCACTTGCGTAGCAATGTTGGTTTACAACAAAGCTGGACACAAAATGCTGGAGCAACTCAGCTGGTCAGGCAGCATCTCTGGAGAAAAAGGAATAGGTGACATTTTGGATCGAGACCTTAATTGAATCTGACTTGAAATCTGTCTTTACTTGAAACATCACTTATTCTGCTCCTATCTAATTCTACTCCTATCACTTATGACCTTATTCCTTTTCTCCAGAGATGCCGCCTGTTCTGCTGGGTTGCTCCAGTAGTTTTGTCTCCATCCACCTACCATTTGCCAGGCTTTGTCCCATACCCACTTCTTTTACAACTTTCACCTCCTTACCCCCCCCCCCCCCCCCCATACTACAAACAGCCTGAAGAAGAGTCCCAACCCAAAACGTCACCTATCCACGTTCTCCAGAGATGCTGCCTGACCCGCTGAGTTACTCCAGCACTCTGTGTTCTAATCTAAATGGGGCCACATGGCTTTCTTAACGCTCTGCCCACTTAGTGATTTCATTCCTTCACATTTCTGTTCCTGGACTAAATGATTAAGATTCAGCAAAACATCCAGCAGGATGGCAAGAATCCAAACCAGAGCAGAAGGAACATAGCACAAAACTCTGTCCATTTCCAGGTTTCTGTGAAGATCTAATCAGAAAATGCAAAGAATTTGAGCTGGTAACACTGTGGCAGCTGGCTAGTTGCAGTGAGGCAGTCAACGAGCGATATCTTGGACCAACTGGAGAGAATTGACCGGAGACACCGGAGACTGCAGGTCATAGAGTCATACAGTCACTGTAGGCCCGGACACTGTAGGCCCGGACACTGTAGGCCCGGACACTGTAGGCCCGGACACTGTAGGCCCGGACACTGTAGGCCCGGACACTGTAGGCCCTGACACTGTAGGCCCGTCACTGCAGGCCCGGACACTGTAGGCCCGGACACTGTAGGCCCGGACACTGTAGGCCCGGACACTGTAGGCCCTGACACTGTAGGCCCGTCATTGCAGGCCCGGACACTGTAGGCCCGGACACTGTAGGCCCGGACACTGTAGGCCCGGACACTGTAGGCCCGGACACTGTAGGCCCGGACACTCTAGGCCCGGACACTGCAGGCCCGGACACTGCAGGCCCGGACACTGCAGGCCCGGACACTGCAGGCCCGGACACTGCAGGCCCGGGGGCCGCTGTAGGCCCTGAGGCCCGGGTGCTGCCTAACGGAGGTTGCATAGCTACCCGCCTCCCGGCCCGGGCGGCCGCCATTGGTGGAGCGGGAGCACGTGGCCGCTGGCTGGGTGAGGTCACATGGGGCGCGGGGCGGTGACGTCACCTTTTGTCCCTTATATGGGAGTGAGAAAGTTGGCAACCCTTACATACAGTGTGGAAACAGGCCCTTCAACCCAACTTGCCCACACCGGCCAACATGCCCCATCTACACTAGTCCCACCTGCCTGCCTTTGGCCCACATCCCTCTATTTAGTTTAGTTTAGTTTAGAGATACAGCGCAGAAACAGTCCCTTCAGCCCACCGAGTCCGCGCCGACCAGCGATCCCCGCATATTTAACATTATCCTTCACACACTAGGGACAATTTACATTTTTATACAAGTCTAGAAAGGAGAGTATGGTGGCCTTTTTGTGCTCGCACATTTGAAGTCATTCACTTTGACGCGGAGGTCCATTTTCCGGCACTTTTTGAAGAACACGCTCGCATTAATGGAAGGCACTTGCTGACCCTGAAGCACTGAAATAGGAAATACATTTGACCACTGTGTGCACTGCCTGGATAGAGTGGATGTGGAGAGGATGTTTCCACCAGTGGGAGAGTCTAGGACCAGAGGCCACAGCCTCAGAATTAAAGGACGTACCTTTGAAAGGAGATGAGGAGGAATATCTTTAGTCAGAGGGTGGTGAATCTCATAAGGACGTCAGGAATAGGGGTAGAATTAGGCCATTCGTCCCATCTAGTCAACTCCAACATTCAATCTATCGCTGATCTATCTTTCCCTCTCAGCCCCATTCTCCTGCCTTCTCCTCGTAGCCCGACACGCGTACTAATCTCCACCTTAAAAAAATCTGCATTGATTTTGCCTCCACAGCCGTCTGTGGCAATGAATCCCACAGATTCACCACCCTGCTCTCTGCGGTAAAAATACCCATTAAATTGCACGTGCTTTCAGCAGGTCAGGCAGCATTCGTGGGCAGGTGATGCTCATTTGATGGAGAATCTCGACCCATAACGTCGACTGTCCTTCCACAGAGGCGTCCTGACCCACCGAGTTCTTCCAGCGGCTCTCCTCTTTTGTGCCCGGTTCCAGCATCTGCCTTCTCTTGTGCGTCTAAACTGCATGAGCTCCCACACTTGTTCCTTACAGGAGTGCTCCAGAAGGTGTTTACACGACAGTATCAATTGAAGCTGTCCTCCAATGCGGCAACTTAAATTCCTGCCTTTGTCCCTTATCTATATATATATATATATATCCACGAACAAAATCTTGATGATTTATATTCAGATATATCCAGGCTGTATCCATTGTAGGTAGACACAAAATGCTGGAGTAACTCAGCAGGTCAGGCAGCATCTCGGCAAAGAAGGGATGGGTGACAATAGACAATAGACAATAGGTGCAGGAGGAGGCCATTCGGCCCTTCGAGCCAGCACCACCATTCAATGTGATCTTGGCTGATCATTCTCAATCAGTACCCCGTTCCTGCCTTCTCCCCATACCCCCTGACTCCACTATCCTTAAGAGCTCTATCCAGCTCTCTCTTGAATGCATTCAGAGAATTGGCCTCCACTGCCTTCTGAGGCAGTGAATTCCACAGATTTACAACTCTCTGACTGAAAAGGTTTTTCCTCATCTCCGTTCTAAATGGCCTACCCCTTATTCTTAAACTGTGGCCCCTGGTTCTGGGCTCCCCCAACATTGGGAACATGTTTCCTGCCTCTAACGTGTCCAACCCCTTAATAATCTTATACGTTTCATTAAGATCCCCTCTCATCCTTCTAAATTCCAGTGTATACAAGCCTAGCCGCTCCAGTCTTTCAACATATGACATTCAACATTCCTTCAGACTGAAGAAGGATCTCGACCCGAAACGTCACCCATTCCTTCTCGCCCGAGATGCTGCCTGACCTGCTGAGTTACTCCAGCATTTCGTCTCTACCTTCGATTTAAACCAGTATCTGCAGATTTGTTTTCCCTATATCCATTGTATATCCGCAATTGATATAGTAACAGTTATGGGTGGCACGGTGGCGCAGCGGTAGAGTTGCTGCCTTACAGCGCTTGCAGTGCCAGAGACCCGGGTTCGATCCCAGCTACAGGTGCTGTCTGTACGGAGTTTGTACGTTCTCCCCGTGACCTGCGTGGGTTTTCTCCGAGATCTTCGGTTTCCTCCCACACTCCAAAGGGGTACAGGTTTGTAGGTTAATTGGCTTGGTAAATGTAAAAATTGTCCCTAGTGGGTGTAGGATAGTGTTAGTATGCGGGGATCGCTGGTCGGCGCGGACCCGGTGGGCCGAAGGGCCTGTTTCCGCGTTGTAACTCTAAAACTAAAACTAAAGTTATATAAGAAAATAACTTCAGATGCTGGTACAAATCGAAGGTATTTATTCACAAAATGCTTGAGTAACTCAGCAGGTCAGGCAGCATCTCAGGAGAGAAGGAATGGGTGACGTTTCGGGTCGAGACCCTTCTTCAGACTAATATAACTAAAGTTATATTATCCATTGTGTAGCTGTAGTCACACAACTATATTTTTAGTTTAGTTTAGAGATTCGGCGCGGAAACAGGCCCTTCGGCCCATCGAGTCAGCGCCGACCTGCGATCTCCGCACACTAACACTATCCTACACCCACTGGGGACAAATTACAATCTTTACCGAAGCCAACCAATCTACAAACCTGCACGTCTTTGGAGTGTGGGAGGAAACCGGAGCACCCGGGGAAAACCCACGCAGGTCACAAGCGAAAACATACAAACTCCGTACAGACAGCGCCCGTAGTCAGGATCGAACCCGGGTCTCTGGCGCTGTGAGGCAGCAGCTCTACCCGCTGCATCGCCCATGTTGTCCAGGGGAAATTGGGTGCAAGCAGTACAGTCCTACTTTAATTGCCTGAAACCATTCCAGTCCAATCCAAGTGAAACGCACTTCATTCACTGTGAGGCACTGGAAGATATTCTGAACTCGTGAAGAGTACTGTACATAAATATAAATTATTTACTACTTCAGCTGGCAACTTTACAGATTGTTATTGTGAAGCAGAATACAGCACAAATATAATGGAGCAATAAGAAGTGAAAGAATGAATTATAAAGACATGCATCAATAGAAAACTGTGGATTTGGAAGTCGAGCCACACAATAAGTCAAGCAAAAAAAAACAGCTTCTTGACAAGGGTACCCATTTAAATTTATTTTAACAGACTGAAATATATTGTAATTGAGCAGTCATTTAACATTACTTTGTTGTAACCTGTTATTTATTGGCTGTTTATCGAGCACAGTTAATGGCAGGGCTCTGGAGAGTGTTGTGGAGCAGAAGGATCTAGGAGCGCAGGAACATAGTTCCTTGAAAGTGGCGCCAGGTAGATAAGGTGGTCAAGAAGGCTTTTGGCACATTGGCCTTCATCGGTCAGGGTATTGAGTATTAGAAGTTGGGAGGTCATGTTACAGTTGGACAAGACATTGGTGAGGCCACATTGAGAGTGTTCATGTTTAGTTTTGGTTACCCTGTTATAGGAAAGATGCCTTGGAGCGTGGAAACTGGCCCTTCGGCCCAGCTTGCCCACGCCGACCTAAATGTCACAATTTGTGAAGCTGAAAAGGATTAGAAGGGGTGAATTCACTGTATTTTGCCACAGTAGGGGAATCGAGAACTGGAGGACATAGATTTATTCACAAAATGCTGGAGTAACTCAGCAGGTCAGGCAGCATCTCGGGAGAGAAGGAATGGGTGACGTTTCGGGTCGAGACCCTTCTTCAGACTGATGTCGGGGGTGGGACAAAGGAAGGATATAGGTGGAGACAGGAAGATAGAGGGAGATCTGGGAAGGAGGAGGGGAAGGGAGGGACAGAGGAGCTATCTGAAGTTGGAGAAGTCGACGTTCATACCACCGGGCCGCAAACTGCCCAGGCGAAATATGAGGTGCTGCTCCTCCAATTTCCGGCGGGCCTCACTATGGCACTGGAGGAGGCCCATGACAGAGAGGTCAGACTGGGAATGGGAGGGGGAGTTAAAGTGCTGGGCCACCGGGAGATCAGGTTTAAGATGAGGGTGGAAAAATTTAATAGGATCCTGAGGGACAACTTTTTCACACAAAGGGTGGTGGGTGTATGCAACGAACTGCCAGAGGAGGTAGTTGAGATAGTTACTATCGCAATGTTTAAGAAACATTTAGACAGGTACATGGATATGGCCGGATCACTGAGTGACACCAGGGACATTGGGCTCAAAAAACACAAAGTGCTGGAGTAACTTAACGGGTCAGGCAGCATCTCTATTGAACATGGATAGGTATTTTCTCTGGAGAACATGGATAAGGATATTGGGATGACAGGTTGTGGCTGTTCCTGGAATAAGCATGATGAGACGTCCTACCTAGTCCCATGGTGGCCTGTCGAGGGACTTCTCCAGGTGTCAAGCCATGGAGGGCAAAGAGTCACACAGCATGGAAACAGGCCCTTCAGCCCAACTTAACAACTCTGTCCAACTTGCCCCATCTACACGAGTCCCGTCTACCTGCATTTTGCCCACATCCCTCCAAACCTGTCCTCTCCATCTACGTACAAGTCCAAGTGTTTTTAAACATTGCAATTGTGCCTGCCCCAGGTACCTCCGCTGGAGTGACTCAGCCAGTCAGCCAGCATCATCTCAGGATGATCTCAGGAAAACAGAGAGGATGAGACGGAGTTTCTTCCCACAGGCCATCAGGACTGTTAACTCTTATATCACCAGGGACTAATTTACTGTATTAATTTATTTTTTGTGTTGTGTCTTTTAAATTTTTTTTTTAAATTCTGTTTGTAGTTTTAGCACCATCCGCAGGCATTGCCACTACCATTTCACTGCACATCTTCTATGTGTATGTGACAAATAAAGTAGACTTGACTTGACTTGACTTGAGTAAAAAGATGGGTGATGTTTCGGGTCAATTCAGGACCCTTCTTCAGACTGAAAGTGTACGGGAAAGAACTGGAGGTGGGAAAAGGCCAGTTGAAAGCAGGGCAAAAGACAAAGGCTAAAAGACTTCAAGCACAGCTCTGCCATTCTACTTACCCTTTGTTTTAGTTAATGATACTGCGCGGAAACAGGCCCTTTCGGCCCACCGGGTCCGCGCCGACCAGCGATCCCCGCACACAACACTATCCTATACCCACTAGGGAGGATATTTACATTTACTCCAAGCCAATTAACCTACAAACCTGCACGTCTTTGGAGTGTGGGAGGAAACCGGAGCACCCGGAGAAAACCCACGCAGGTCACGGGGAGAACGTGCAAACTCCGCACAGACAGCATCTGTGGTCAGGACCGAACCCGGGTCTCCGGCGCTGTGAGGCAGCAACTTTATATGGGGGGGGGGGGGGGGGTCTATGTGATATTTTCAAGAGAGAGTTAGATTTAGCTCTTAGGGGTAACGGAATCAAGGGATATGGGGAGAAGGCAGGAACGGGGTACTGATTGTGGACGATCAGCCGTGATCATGTTGAATGGCGGTGCTGGCTCGATGGGCCGAATGGCCTCCTCCTGCACCAATGTTCGACGTTTCTACCGCTGCACCACCGTGCCTGACACCCCGCTCACAACACAGGCTTGACCATCCCGGAGGAAACCGGAGCACCCGGAGAAAACCCACGCAGGTCACGGGGAGAACTTGCAAACTCTGCACAGGCAGCGCCCTTAGACGGGATCGAACCCGGGTCTCCGGCGCTGCATTCGCTGTCAGGCAGCAACTCTACCGCTGCGCCTGTTCGTGATGCACCTCCCCGTGAAGCCAACGCAACTCCGGCTAGAGCAGGATTACTGCCCATCTCTTGCCCCTGGCCATCCGTTGAATACAGCGGCAAGGAGCTCGGATAAATGCCGGGGATTCATAAACCTTTGTGCAAAATCCCCCTGCTGTTTGAACTCCACGGTGAAATCATGATGGCTGCACACTGCGGGGAAGTCCTGCCTTGTAAAAAAAATAAGCTAAGAAATAATATCTTTTCCTTCATAACGTATATCGGGAATAATGAGGCAGCAACCTCGGTGGAAGCTAAGCTCAGAGTATTGATCACGATCACTTAATCCTGCAGTGCACTGCCTCATAACCTACTCGAAAGACTGGAACTGGAAAGATTAACTATGCCGTTCCATTTACTGCCTGTCCAATAGGTTTGCCTGGGGTTGTCACCCTGTCATTTTACTCAGCGCCACTGCCTGCCTCCTGCCCGGCTACAATAAAACAGCCCACTTTTTCAGTCAGAGAGTTGTGAATCTGTGGAATTCTCTGCCTCAGAAGGCAGTGGAGGCCAATTCTCTGAACGCATTCAAGAGAGAGCTGGATAGAGCTCTTAAGGATAGCGGAGTCAGGGGGTATGGGGAGAAGGCAGGAACGGGGTACTGATTGGGAATGATCAGCCATGATCACAATGAATGGCGGTGCTGGCTCGAAGGGCCGAATGGCCTCCTCCTGCACCTATTGTCTATTGTCTATTATAAGAAAATAACTGCAGAAGGGTCTGAAGAAGGGTCTCGACCCGAAACGTCACCCATTCCTTCTCTCCCGAGGTGCTGCCTGACCTGCTGAGTTACTCCAGCATTTTGTGAATAAATACCATCTATTGTCTATTGTCTAAAAGGTATTGGATGGGGCAGAAGTGGCAGAATAGGAAAATAGATTAAAAAATGGTTTCAAAGCTCTGTAACTATTGAGTACTTGAAGGAATGAGATTATTCCTTGCTATGCAAAGACTTATTTGCCATTGATTCAGCATGATCATGTTATTGCAAAAGCAATTAGCCATCCAACATGGCAAATTGCATCAGGTTTAATAGTCAATCAATGTGCAAATCTACCAAGCTCTTAAACATAACAGGGAACAAGGCCAAGTGCCAATTTGCGCAAAGTAATTGGAGAGGTGTGTAAACTGAGCGGAGGTTCACAACTCTTGGTAAATCTCCTAATTCGCTGCTCTTACGAAATGATGATTTGCACAACAGTAACCTCCGATAGACAGAGTGCAGAGTGCTGGAGGAACTCAGCGGCTCAGGTAGCATCTTTGGAAGAAGTGGATTGGTGATGCTGCGGGTCAAGACTCTTTCTTCAGACAGATGTCCCAATTCGTAACGCTGCCTGTCCATTCCTTCCAGCAATGCTGCCAAACGTGCTCAGTTACTCCAGCACTTTGTGCTTTGCTCAAGATTCCAGTATCTGCAATATCTTGTGCCTCTGATGTACAAAAGACATAGAAAATAGGTGCATGAGGAGGCCATTCGGCCCTTCGAGCCTGCACCGCCATTCAATATGATCATGGCTGATCATCCAACTCAGTATCCCGTACCTGCCTTCTCCCCATACCCCCTGATCACTAAGCACAATTTACAGAAGTCAATTAACCTGCAAAGCTGCACGTTTAGGTCACGGGGAGAACGTGCAAACTCCGTGCAGACAGCGCCCGTAGTCAGGATCGAACCCGAGTCTCCAACGCTGCATTCGCTGTAAGGCGGCAACTCTACCGCTGCGCCACCGGGCCGCAGTCGGAGGAAACCGGAGCAGCCGGACGAAACCCACGCGGTCACGGGGAGAACGTGCAAACTCCACACGGAGAGCAGCCGAGGTCAGGATCGAACCTGGGTCTCTGGCGCTGGGAGGCAGCAACTCTACCCACTGCGCCACCGTGCCCAATGTCTGGATATTGGGTGGACCCTGACTGAGAATTATTCATTTACAAGGATGAGAGGAGATCTTATAGAAACATATAAAATTCGGAAGGGATTGGACAGGCTAGATGTGGAAAAAAAGTGTTCCCGATGTTGGGGGAGTCCAGAACCAGGAGGTCACATTGTGAGAATAAGGGGGAGGCCATTTAGAACTGAGATGAGGAAAAACGTTTTCACCCAGAGAGTTGTGAATCTGTGGAATTCTCTGCCACAGAAGGCAGTGGAGGCCAATTCACTGGATGTTTTCAAGAGAGAGTTAGGTTTAGCTCTTAGGGCTAACGGAATCAGGGGTTATGGGGAGAAACCAGGAACGGGGTACTGATTCTGGATTATCAGCCGTGATCATATTGAATGGCGGTGCTGTCCCGAAGGGCCGAATGGCCTACTCCTCCACCTACTTTCTATGTTTCTATTTGTCGAGAAAAGGAGATATAAGTTTTAAGGGAGATATAAGCCTGACCTAGTTTACCGAGTGTCAAGATTGCCCATGCTGTAGCCTACAGTGGGACCTACACCAATTAATGAAGGGATGGGATGAAGCGATCTGAACGAATTGATTCCGATGTGTCAAGAGTTTTCAATGGATTGGCTCATTAATAGAAATTAATTTATAATAATTTGTTTGCTCCAGGCTAGGAGGTTACAAGCATGTGGGATTCTTAGATGTGTAAAATGAAGCCTTGTTGGCCAACTTTAAAGTTTAAATTAGCATTCCCATTAACTTCAGACATCTCTGGTGCTCTAATTCAAGGTCGTTCAACAGCACTGCGGAATATCCCTTTGCGATCCTCGTAACATTTAAAACAGGGCAAGGCCCTGGAGAAATCTCACCAGCAGAGCAAGCTAACCGAAAGGGGATATGATCAACATTTCCTCGTGGCTCTGTAGTGCAGGCTGTGTAAATTATTACCACAGGCAGCTGGCAGATGCATAGAAACATAGAAAATAGTTGCTGGAGGAGGCCATTCGGCCCCTTCGAGCCAGCACCGCCATTCAGTATGATCATGGCTGATCGTCCTAAATCAGTACCCTGTTCCTGCTTTTCCCCCATATCCCTTGATTCCGCTAGCCCTAAGAACTAAATCTAAGAGTTTGGTGTAAGAGCTAAATCTAATTCTATCTTGAATGCATCCAGAGAATTGGCCTCCACTGCCTTCTGTGGCAGAGAATTCCACAGATTCACAACTCTCTGGGTTAAAAAAAAAAATCCTCATCTCAGTCCTAAATGGCCTACCCCTTATTCTTAAACTGCGTGAACCCTGGTTCTGGACTCCCCCAACATCGGGAACATTTTCCCTGCGTCTCGCCTGTCCAATCCCTTCAGAATTTAATGTTTCTATAAGATCCCCTCTCATCCTTTTAAAGCATGAATCTCTGGTCTAGTTAGATAAAGAGGGATGGAACCACATCTGTTTTTGTGCCTTCAAACTTTCTTCTAGATACAAAAGTGATGGATAAGATGCATCTTAGATTCATTAAGATGAATTTATAGTTGGCAAGTTGTTGGATTAGTTTCCTGAAGCACGGGCCAACTGAACCAGGGACATGAGTTCAAATCCTACTTTGGCAGCGAAACATATAAGATTATTAAGGGGTTGGACACATTAGAGGCAGGAAACATGTTCCCAATGTTGGGGGAGTCCACAACCAGGGGCCACAGTTTAAGAATAAGGGGTAGGCCATTTAGAACGGAGATGAGGAAAAACTTTTTCAGTCAGAGAGTTGTGAATCTGTGGAATTCACTGCCACAGAAGGCAGTGGAGGCCAATTCTCCGAATGCATTCAAGAGAGAGCTAGATAGAGCTCTTAAGGATAGCGGAGTCAGGGGGTATGGGGAGAAGGCAGGAACGGGGTACTGATTGAGAATGATCAGCCATGATCGCATTGAATGGCGGTGCTGGCTCGAAGGGCCGAATGGCCTACTCCAGCACCTATTGTCTATTGTCTATATTGAAATGAAAGGCAAAATAATCTCCAGACAGTTACTTCACTGATGTCCATAGTTTGGAGAAGGTTTATCTTCGCTCACACTTCCGTCTGACAAGTGCCTCTGAAACCAAACAGAATGAACAAGATAGGGCATTGTGGTCACGCTGCCGTAGGAAGGATGTCGTTAAGCTGGAAAGAGCACAGAGAGGATTTACGAGGATGTTTCCAGGACTCGAGGGCCTGAGTCCTTTGGGGGGAGGGTTGGGCAGGCGGGGACTTTATTCCTCGGAGCGCAGGAGGCTGAGGGATGATCTTACAGAGCTGTACAAATTCATGATTGGAGCGGACAGGATGAATGCACATAGCCGTTTGGCCTGGTTAGGGGACTCAAGAACCCAGAGGATGTTGATTTAAGGTGAGATGGGGAAGATTTAATAGGAACCTGAGGGGCAACATTTTCACTCAGGGTCTGAGGGGTGGATGGAACGAGCTGCCGGAAGAGGTAGTTGAGGCAGGTACTACAACAAGACTTAAAGACACTTGGATAGGTACATGGATAGAAAAGGTTTAGAGAGATGGGCAAGAATTGTGGGGCAACTGGGAACAGCTTAGATGGGGCATCTTGGTCGACATGGGTGAGTTGGGCCGAAGGGCTTGTTTCTGTGCTGAATGACTCCTTGACCATCAGTTGCTTTCTCAGTTTAGGGATGGACAGTGATACCCCACTTCGGCACGGCACGGTAGTGCAGTGGTAGAGTTGCTGCCTTACAGCAAACGCAGCGCCGGAGACTCAGGTTCAATAGACAATAGACAATAGGTGCAGGAGGAGGCCATTCGGCCCTTCGAGCCAGCACTGCCATTCAATGTGATCATGGCTGATCATTCTCAATCAGTACCCCGTTCCTGCCTTCTCCCCATACCCCCTGACTCCGCTATCTTTAAGAGCTCTATCTAACTCTCTCTTGAATGCATTCAGAGAATTGGCCTCCACTGCCTTCTGAGGCAGAGAATTCCACAGATTCACAACTCTCTGACTGAAAAAGTTTTTCCTCATCTCAGTTCTAAATAGCCTACCCCTTATTCTTAAACTGTGGCCCCTTGTTCTGGACTCCCCCAACATTGGGAACGTGTTTCCTGCCTCTAACGTGTCCAACCCCTTAATAATCTTAATAATCTTATACGGTTCGATCAGTTGCTGTCTGCATGGAGTTTGTACGTTCTCCCCGTGACCTGCGTGGTGGGTTTTCTTTGTGATCTTTGGTTTCCTCCCACGCTCCAAAGACGTACAGGTCTGTAGGTCAATTGGCTTGGTAAATGTAAAAAACTGTCCCTAGTGGGTATAGGATAGTGATAGTGTGCGGGGATCGCGGGTCGGCACGGACCCGGTGGGCCGAAGGGCCTGTTTTTCCGCGCCGCATCCCTAAACTAAACTTCCCACGAAAGATGAAGCAAGCAGGATTGAGAAATAACGAGTGTGAGGAGAGAACTTGAGAGACAGGCCTTCAATTTCTGACGCGAAGATTAAGCCTAATCTGGGAAAAGCCTTCAATGTAATGAAAGGTTGTGATGAATTATGGAAGAGTGGATTGTTTTAACATTTGAAGGCAGATAACAAGATGGAAGGTCAGGACCGTGAGAAATTGCGGAGGGTTGCGCATGTGGACCAACCAGTCCATCGCACTGATCAGACGCCCTCATGTCCACTCCATTTACACCACATTGTACAGCAGCCAACACAATCAAAGACTTGTCTCACCCCGGCCGTTCCTTCTCCCCGCTCAATTCATTTATCATCTCTTCACTGGAGTTTTGTACCAGTTCGGCCTGTTACACACCAAGTCCATCAGGGGTCACAGTTTAAGGATAAGGGGGAAGTCTTTTAGGACCGAGATGAGAACGTTTTTTTAAAAACACAGAGAGTGGTGAATCTGTGGAATTCTCTGCCACAGAAGGTAGTTGAGGCCAGTTCATTGGCTATATTTAAGAGGGAGTTAGATGTGGCCCTTGTGGCTAAAGGGATCAGGGGGTATGGAGAGAAGGCAGGTACAGGATACTGAGTTGGTTGATCAGCCATGATCATATTGAATGGCGGTGCGTACAGGCTCGATGGGCCGAATGGCCTACTCCTGCACCTATTTTCTATGTTTCTATGTTTCTATTAGAAGGCAGCAGGTCGACCTACTGCCTCACTGCGCCAGAGACCCGGGTTCGATCCTGACCTTGGGTGCTGTCTGTGTGGAGTTTGCACCTTCTCCCTGGGTTTCTTCCCATGTGCTCCGCTCTCCTCCCTCATCCCAAAGGCGTGCGGGGATGTAGATTAATTGGCATTCCTGTCACTGCGTGGCTTTTCTCTGGGTGTTCATTTTCATTAGTGACTGGAGCAGAATTAGGCCATTCAGCCCATCGAGTCCACTCCGCCATTCAATCATGGCTGATCTATCTTTCCCTCTCAACCCCATTCTCCTGCCTTCTCCCCATGACCCCATGCCAATCGCCAATCTATCAATCTCCACCTTAAAAATATCCGTTGACTTGGCCTTCACAGCCGTCTGTGGCAATGAATCCCACAGATTCACCACCCTCTCCCTGGCTTTCCTCCACTCTTCTCCCACATCCCAAAGATGGGCGGGCTTGTCGGTTGATTGACCTCTCTAAATTGCCTCTGGTGTGCAGGAAGTGGATGCATAAGTTTGATGCTGTTGCCTAACCTTCCGAGTTACTCCCGCACAGTGTGTCACGGCGGCACGGTGGCGCAGCGGTAGAGTTGCTGCCTTACAGCGAATACAGCGCCGGAGACCCGGGTTCGATCCCGCCTACGGGTGTTGTCCATACGGAGTTTGTACGTTCTCCCCGTGACCTGCGTGGGTTTTCTCCGAGATCTTCGGTTTCCTCCCACACTCCAAAGACGTGCAGGTATGTAGGTTAATTGGCTTGGTAAATGTAAAAATTGTCCCTAGTGGGTGTAGGATAGTTTTAGTGTGCGGGGATCACTGGTCGGCGCGAACCCGGTGGGCTGAAAGGGCCTGTTTCCGCGCTGTATCTCTAAACAGTGTCCATCCCAGCTGAGTTTGTGTTTGGCCACCCCAGATATTCATGTATAAACTGTATGAGTCAGAGCCACTGTGTCCTCCTCACTTTACTGAGAACTCACGAGATTCAGAATCCGTTCATCTCCCTGGTTTAGGTTCAGGTTTATTACTGTCACAGGTACAGTGGAGAGCTTTCCTTTGCAAGCTATCCAAACCGATCAGATATACTTAACTCTGCAATCTGAGGGCCGGCACGGTGGCGCAGCGGCAGAGTTGCTGACTCACAGCGCCAGGGACCCGGGTTCAATCCCGACTACGGGTGCTGTCTGTACGGAGTTTGTACGTTCTCCCCGTGACCGCGTGGGTTCTCCGGGATCTCTGGTTTCCTCCCGCACTCCAAAGGTGTACAGGTTTGTCTGCTAACTGGCTTGGTATAATTGTAAATTGTCCCCAGAGACCCAGGCTAGGGATACCTGAAGGAAACACATCAATTATGAGAGATACTGTGAGGGTAGATGTTCGTCAGTTCTAGGAGCAGAATGCCATTCGGCCCATCAAGTCTACGCGTTTGGCATGGTTATGGTACTTTATTTGTCACGTGTACAGTGAAATTCATTTTTGTACACAGTTCTGTACAAGTATCACTTCACAAAATGTTGGAGTAACTCAGCAGGTCAGGCAGCATCTCGGGAGAGAAGGAATGGGTGACGTTTCGGGTCGAGACCCTTGCTCAGTCTGAGGAAGGGTCTCGACCCGAAACGTCACCCATTCCTTCTCTCCCGAGATGCTGCCTGACCTGCTGAGTTACTCCAGCATTTTGTGAATAAATACCTTTGATTTGTACCAGCATCTGCAGTTATTTTCTTATACTTAAACTAAAACCTAAATTAATTGCCACAGACGGTGGTGGAGGCCAAATCATTTGGGTATTTTTTAAGCGGAGATTGATAGGTTCTTGTGTAGGAATGAACTGCAGATGCTGGTTTAAACCGAAGATCGACTGGAAAAGCTGGAGTAACTCAGCGGGACAGGCAGCATCTCTGCACAGAAGGAATGAATGGGTGACGTTTCTGGTCGAGACCCTTCTTCAGATTAGTAAGGGGGGGGCAAAGATTATAGGGGGATGGCAGGATTGAGAGGGGAGTATTCAGTTGATATCATATATATACAGCCGGAAACAGGCCTTTTCGGCCCTCCAAGTCCGTGCCGCCCAGCGATCCCCGTACATTAACACTATCCTACACCCACTAGGGACAATTTTTACATTTACCCCGCCAATTAACCTACATACCTGTACGTCTTTGGAGTGTGGGAGGAAACCGAAGATCTCGGAGAAAACCCACGCAGGTCACGGGGAGAACGTACAAACTCCTTACAGTGCAGCACCCGTAGTCAGGATCGAACCTGAGTCTCCGGCGCTGCATTCGCTGTAAAGCAGCAACTCTACCGCTGCGCTACCGTGCTGCCCTATATAGATCAGCCATGATGGAATGGCGGAACAGACTTGATGGGCCGAATGGCCTAATCTGCTCTTATGTCTTAGAACCCTAATCAAGACTTCCAGTCACTTCCCACGGAGAGTGATTGCCAAAACTGTGACCTTTAATCATTCCTCTTTAGAAGCACACGATATAACCTTGACATGCTTACATGCAGTTTGCATTTGGCAAGTTGTGCTTTGTGAATCTTATTTCACCGCCCCCTGGTCTGTTATGCCAGCTGATTATAACCAGCACACTCTCACAAGCTGAAGTTTATTGCTTGCATCTGTTACCTGCAAAGCATTACCCTATTATGCAGTTCAGTTGATGGTACACACAGCTAGAATAAAGTCAGACATCGTGGAAGCAGGGCCCTTCAGCCCAACTTGCCCACGCCGGCCAACATGTCCCATCTACACTAGTCCCACCTTCCCATGTTTGGCCCATATTCCTCCAAGCCCGTTCTATCCATGTACCTGTCTAACTGATTCTTAAATGTTAGGCAATAGACAATAGACAATAGACAATAGGTGCAGGAGGAGGCCATTCGGCCCTTCGAGCCAGCACCACCATTCAATGTGATCATGGCTGATCATTCTCAATCAGTACCCCGTTCCTGCCTTCTCCCCATACCCCCCTGACTCCACTATCCTTAAGAGCTCTATCTAGCTCTCTCTTGAATGCATTCAGAGAATTGGCCTCCACTGCCTTCTGAGGCAGAGAATTCCACAGATTCACAACTCTCTGACTGAAAACTTTTTTCCTCATCTCCGTTCTAAATGGCCTACCCCTTATTCTTAAACTGTGGCCCCTGTTGCGATAGTCCCTGCCTCAACTACCTCCTCTGGCAGTTCGTCCCATTGTCCCACCTGTCCGCGTTTGGCCCATATCCCCCAGGTACCTGTCCGACCTAAAGTACCTGTCCAAATGTCTTTTAGACGATGTTATAGTATATGCCTCAACTACCTCCTCTGCCAACTCGTTCCATATACCTGTCAATCTTTGTGTAAAAAAAATGTTGCCCCTCAGGTACCTATTAAATCTTTACCCCCCTCCTCACCTTAAACCTATGTCCTCTGGTCTTTGATTCCTCTACGCTGGGTAAAATACTGTGTGCATTCACCCTATCTAATGCCCTTGTAATCTTATACACCTCTATAAGACCACCCCTCAACCTCCTGTGTCCCAAGGAATAAAGTCCTAGCCTGCTCAACCTCTCCCTATAGCATCTAGTCCTGGCAACATCCTCGTAAACCTTCCCTGTACCCTTTCCACCCAGGCAACATCTTTCCTATGATACGGTGACCAAACCTAAACGCTGAATACTCCAAAATAGGCACCCTGTACCCTAGTTCTCCGACTAGTCTCACTGTCCTCCTGATCAATTTGACTGCTTGTCGTCTTCCCCTCAGCCGACCATTCTACTTTTCCTTGACCATCGTCTGCTTTGATCTGTCGTTTTTACACCTTACCCTTCCACATATCTCTCGTCTCCCCCTCCCCTGACTCTCAGTCTGAAGGAGGGTCTCGACCCGAAACGTCACCCATTCCTTCTCTCCAGAGATGCTGCCTGACCCCTGCTGAGTTACTCCGGCATTTTGTCTCTTTACAATGCTCCAAATGTGGCCTCACTTGCGTAAAGTCACACAGAAGCTCATTGGTATTCTGTGTTACAGACTATTTAGGTTGAAGGTAGACACAAAGTGCTGGAGCAACTCAGCGGGACAGGCAGCGTCCCTGGAGAGAAGGAATGGGTGGCGTTATTGGGTCGAGACCCTTCTTCAGACTGAGAGTCAGGGGAAGGGGAGACACAGAGGGTCAGGTGTGAGGGTATCCGTGGGGGCAAGGAATTTTCAATGTTTCAGGTCGAGACCCTGCCTTGCATCTAGATTCCAGCATCTGCTGTCTTGTGTGTCCTGGTATTGATAATCGGTCTTGCATTATTCCAACCTACACTTCCATATCTCAGTGTGTCTCCCTCTCCCCTGACTCTCAGTCTGAAGAAGGTTCTCGACCCGAAACGTCACCCATTCCTTCTCTCCACTGAGATACAGTCAGAGAGTTGTGAATCTGTGGAATTCTCTGCCTCAGAGGGCAGTGGAGGCCAATTCTCTGAATACATTCAAGAGAGAGCTAGATAGAGCTCTTAAGGATAGCGGAGTCAGGGGGTATGGGGAGAAAGCGGGAACGGGGTACTGATTGAGAATGATCAGCCATGATCACATTGAATGGCGGTGCTGGCTCGAAGTGCCAAATGGCCTACGCCTGCACCTATTGTCTATTGTCTATTGTCTATTGTAAACAAAAACACCTATCCATGTTCTCCAGAGATGCTGCCTGCCCCGCTGAGTTACTCCTGCATTTTGTTTCTATCTAAGGTTTTGAGCGATATGTGTAGATAGGGCATCGTGGTTAGGATGGGCAAGTTGGGCCGAAGGGCCTGTTTCCGTGCTGTATGACTCAGTGACTCTGACTCTATTGAATCCATGATCGAGCGGTCTCTATCTGCTGTCGGGCAGCGGCCCATAATGAATGCATTGTGTATGTTCTGTATTGTCAGCTCATGATGAATGGGCTACATGCTCTCTCCTGTCATGCCGTTTCAGAACAGGCTGTACATGAGTTGCCTGTCATTCGCCAAAAGAATAGACTCTATGTATTCCACTCTGTCACTGTGATGAATAAGCTATCTATGGTATATGCTGTTACATCACAACACAGCACAGATGACGGATTTTCATCCACTCCTTCACTCTACCTTGGTCAAACAGAGCATGGGCCACCCTCTGGGGCAGTGATAGGGTTTAGTTTAGAGATACAGCGCGGAAACCGGCCCTTCGGCCCACCGGGTCCATGCCGACCAGCGATCCCCGCGCACTAACACTATCCTACACACACACTAGGGACAATTTACATTTACACCAAGCCAATTAGCCGGGTTAGGAGGGAGAGATAGATCAGCCATGATTGAATGGCGGAGTAGAATTGATGGGCCGAATTCTACTCCTATTCCTTACGACCTTACGACCTTCAAACCTGTATGTCTTTGGATTGTGCGAGAAAACCAGGCCCTTTGGCCCACCGGGTCCGTGCCGACCAGCGATCCCCCACGCACTAACACTATCCTACACACACACGAGGGACAATTTGCAATTTTTCACCAAAGCCAAATAACCTGCGAACCTGTGCGTCGTTGGAGCCTGGGAGGAAACCGGAGCACCCAGAGAAAACCCACGCGGGTCACGGGGAGAACGTGCAAACTCCGTACAGACAGCACCCGTGGTCGGGATCGAACACGGGTCTCTGGCGCTGTGAGGCAGCAACTCTACCGCTGCGCCACCCTGCCACCCTAACGGAATACAGTCGGCCTTGTCAAACGCCAATAGATTAATCGGTGCTGGGACCGCTGGGAGTTTAGATACGGCAACTCTCTCATGCCGATGGGATCTCACGTGGACTGTCATATGAGGAAAGATTGAAAGGACTAGGCTTGTATTCATTGGAGTTTAGAAGGATGAGAGGGGACCTTATAGAGGCGTATAAAATTATAAAAGGACTGGACAAGCTAGATGCAGGAAAAATGTTCCCAATGTTGGGCCAGTCCAGAACCAGGGGCCACAGTCTTAGAATAAAGGGGAGGCCATTTAAAACTGAAGTGAGAAGGAACTTTTTCGCCCAGAGAGTTGTGAATTTGTGGAATTCTCTGCCACAGCGGGCAGTGGAGGCCAAATCACTGGATGGATTTAAGAGAGAGTTAGATAGAGCTCTGGGGGCTAGTGGAATCAAGGGATATGGGGAGAAGGCAGGTACGGGTTATTGATTGTGGACGATCAGCCATGATCACAATGAATGGCGGTGCTGGCTCGAAGGCCAGAATGGCCTCCTCCTGCACCTATTTTCTATGTTTCCATGTTTCTATGCCACACAAGACAGTAAATGGCCTGTGGGGGGAAAAAGGAAGCTTTAAACGACATATTCTGTTGCTTTTATGTATAGTAAATGCCTCACTTGGCCATAATTATATGACATCAACGTGTGGTGAGGTGGAAATGAACTCGGGCCATTTCCTAGCTGGTGAACCCTGCCCTGTATTCCCTGGCTTGGCGGCCCTCAGTGCTGGAAGTTAAACTGAGTCCAGGTCCATTACCCACTCAGGAACCTATGATTTATCGTCCAGCTCCAGACGATTCTTTTCTTTCAATGGGGTCTTTCAGTCTAATGTATAGGGGGAGTATAGCGTTAATGGCAAGACCCTCAACAGCACTAATGTACGGAGGGACCTTGGTGTGCAAGTCCACAGCTCCCTGAACATGGCAAAGCAAGAACATTGAGTGGGAAGGAAGGTGTACTGTTTAGTTTAGCTTAGTTCAGAGATTCAGCGCGGAAACAGTCCCTCCATCTCACCGATACCACGCCGACCAGCCAACGCCGTTACCCTCAGATTCGCAAAGTTACCCCTCAGATTCCTATCAAATCTTTTTCCTCTTCACCTTAAACCTATGTCCTCTGGTCCTCGATTCACCTACTCTGGGCAAGAGACTCTGCGCATCTACCCGATCTACTCCTCTCATGATTTTATACACAGCACACACAATGGCCTACCCACTTATGAATTGGTGCTTCTGCTCGAAATGCAGATTAATCATAATCCTGTAGCGTGTTGATAAAGGCAAGGAGCCAGGTATTTCGGGAAGGTATATTTATTGTATCGTGGGTCTCAGACGGGTCTAGTCTGCCGGAATGGCTTGGCGCCCAAACCTTGTCCTTATATCCCTGAGTCCAGGACCGCCTCCCGGGACTGGTCCATTCCCGTGCCGAGGGGTCGGTGGTAGTATGGCCCTACCCTTGGGAGCCGCCACAATCCCATGGATTGACCCTGTCTAATACAGTTTAGTTTAGATAGACAGGCCCTTTGGTCCACCGAGTCCATGCCGCTCAGTCACCCATTCATGCTAATGTTATGCAATCCCACTTTCTTATCTACTCAGTCTGAGGAAGGGTCTCGACCCGAAACGTCACCCATTCCTTCCCTCCAGAGATGCTTTTTCACCCAGAGATTGTGAATTTGTGGAAATCTCTGCCACAGAGGGCAGTGGAGGCCAATTCACTGGATGAATTTAAGAGAGTGTTAGATAGAACTCTAGGGGCTAGTGGAATCAAGGGAGAAGGCAGGCACGGGTTACTGATTGTGGATGATCAGCCCTGATCACAATGAATGGCGGTGCCGGCTCGAAGGGCCAAATGACCTCCTCCTGCACCTATTTTCTACGTTTCTAAGCTGCCTGTCCCGCTGAGTTACTCCAGCTTTTTGTGTCTATCTTTAGTTTAGACACAGTTGGAGACAGGTCCTTTGGTCAACTGAGTCCGTGCCGATCATCAATCACCCATTCATACTAATTTTATGTTATCCCACATTCCTATCTAGTCCTACACACAAGGGCCAGTTCACAGCAGCCGACGCATTTATAAACCGGCATGTTGTTGAGATGTGGGAGAAAACCGGAGCAGCCGGAGAAAAGCCCACACGGTCACAGGGCCAACGTACAAACGTCACAGAGACAGCACCCACAGTCTGGATGGAACCCGGGTCTCTGACTCTGTGAAGAACCAACTCTACCACCGGTGCCACCGGTGCCACCCTGTCCTCTCTAACTCATGTGGTCACGAACCACACTATTCTTACGTGTTGACATGTTTTAGATTCTGACTCCAGCTACACATTCACTACAAAAGGACACAAAGTGCTGGAGAAATATTAAGGTCGGCGCGGTGGCGCAGCGGTAGAGTTGCTGCCTCACAGCGCCAGAGACCCGGGTTCGACCCTGACTACGGGTGCTGTCTGCACGGAGTTTGTCCGTTCTCCCCGTGACCCACGAGGGGCTTTCTCCGGGTGCTCCGATTACCTCCCACACCCCAGCGTCTGCACTAGGGGTTGCCAACTATCTCACTCCCCAATCAGGGACAAGGTGCTGTCACCGCCCCGCGCCCCACGTGACCTCACCCAGCCAGCGGCCACGTGCTCCCGCTCCACCAACAGCAGCCGCCTGGGCCGGGAGGCGTGTTGCTACGCAACCTCCGTTAGGCGACGCCCAGGCCTCCGAGCCTATACTGTCCGGGCCTACAATGTCCGTGCCTACAGCGTCCTGGTTTACAGCGTCCGAGCCTACAGCGTCCGGGCCTACAGTGTCCGGGCCTACAGGCCTACACTGTCCGGACCTACACTATCCGGACCTACACTGTCCGGACCTACACTGTCCGGACCTACACTGTCCGGACCTACACTGTCCGGACCTACACTGTCCGGACCTACACTGTCCGGACCTACACTGTCCGGGCCTACACTGTCCGGGCCTACACAGTTCAGGCCTACACTGTCCAGACCTACAGCGTCCGGGTTTACAGCATCCAGTCCTAGAGCGCCCCCTCCCCCAGGCCTAATACGAGACAAGAGCGGTCCCATACGGGACAAACCAATTTAGCCCAGAATTCCAAAGACGTACAGGTATGTAGGTTAATTGGCTGGGTAAATGTAAAAATTGTCCCTAGTGGGTGTAGGATAGTGTTAATGTACGGGGATCACTGGGCGGCACGGACTTGGAGGGCCGAAAAGGCCTGTTTCCGGCTGAATATATATGATATGATATGATAATTCGGGATGTCCCGGCTAATACGGGACAGTTGGCAACCCTGGTCTTCTCTCAATGCGTGCAGGCCGAGAGGGTTTTCATTTGAAAAACTCTGCCAGAAAAGAAATCCGAGAATATTATAGCGGTGCCTTTGTGCATGACCAGCAGTTCAATTCACAGCCTAAGCAGCCCTTCAATGAAGCAAACGACAGTGCAGTGGCATCAGTGGAGAACCTGCTTGTAAATAACGCACCATTCTGTGCTGGGTTTTGGCACTGGAGGGGTATCCAGTCATCTGTTTCCTGTGCTTGGTCTTCAAATATCATTAAAACTGTCGGGAAAATGTGGTGACCAAACGAGCGTGCCGCGCTGTGCCGTGACTTTGGCCAAATAATCACAGAAAAGCTACAAGATTTCCCCCAGTTCTGCTCCAAATGACCACAGACTCTAATCAGGGGGATGTTGGGAGCCAAGCTCGGTACAGAAGCCCGACTCAGTGAGCCGTTGGATAAAATCTCCGCGCCAGAACTGACTGGGCAGAGGTTTGTGCACGGACTTAGTGCGCTTGGTACCGCATGACCTCATTTGATATTGGCAGCCCTTCACCCTCTCACTAGGGTAGGTTGGCACCGCCTGTACGTAGCAGATGCCACACGTGAGGCTGCCAAGCTGTCAGCCCGATCTGACGCGAGTTATAAATCATCCCCACCTTCCATCGGGTTATTTACGCGGGCATTGGCTGAGAACTTGGCAAGCTCGGAATTAGCTCTTGGACCTTTAGAGTGGTTTAGAGTTTAGTTTAGTGTAGAGATACAGCGCGGAAATGGGCCCTCCGCGCCGACCAGCGATCCCCGCACACTAACGCCAGGGACAATGTACACATACACCAAGCCAATTAATCTACAAACCTGCACGCCTTTGGAGAGTGGGAGGAAACCGAAGATCTCGGAGAAAACCCGCGCAGGTCACGGGGAGAACGTACAAACTCCGTACAGACGGCGCCCGTAGTCGGGATGGAACCCGGGTCTCCGGCGCGCCGTGGTGTAGTAATGTTTCCAGCGGGTCTCTTGTTCTAAAGGCGAGGTTCGTCACAAGGGTTCGAACTAAAATACTGAACTCCTGCCGACCGTGTGAGTTTGGGCACGGCACTGTGAGCAAGGCACCCTGCCCCAGAGAGAGAGAGAGAGAGAAACTTGCCAACCATTCCATTTCAACCTTGCCAACCATTGCCAACTTGCCAACCATTGCCAACTTGCCAACCATTCCATTTCAACCTTGCCAACCATTGCCAACCATTGCCAACCATTGCCAACCATTGCCAACTTGCCAACCATTGCCAACTTGCCAACCATTCCATTTCAACCTTGCCAACCATTGCCAACTTGCCAACCATTGCCAACATGCCAACCATTGCCAACTTGCCAACCATTCCATTTCAACCTTGCCAACCATTGCCAACTTGCCAACCATTCCATTTCAACCTTGCCAACCATTGCCAACCATTGCCAACCATTGCCAACTTGCCAACCATTGCCAACTTGCCAACCATTCCATTTCAACCTTGCCAACCATTGCCAACTTGCCAACCATTGCCAACTTGCCAACCATTGCCAACTTGCCAACCATTCCATTTCAACCTTGCCAACCATTGCCAACTTGCCAACCATTCCATGGAAAGAAACCAGAGGTCGTGAGAAAGTCACGATGCAGCCCCACAAGACATTGTTCAGGCCGCCATGTACAGTGTAGCATGTAGTTCTAGTCGCCCCCCATTACAGGAAGGATGTTCAATGGTTCAACGGCACTTTTGTTGCCGCATGTGCAAACGCAGAGTGAGATTCTATTCTTACAAACAGTCCAGTCGAGTGTTGCCGTACCCAGGCACATCCCCGATTAGCAAGTGTGCAGAAATGGTCCGCTGATCCCGCGTGCAAGAGACGGCGCGTTTGGCACCATTTTCCAAGGCCAGCCCGCGTCCCCAGGCGAGCCCCAGGCTTCTGCTAGGCCTCCATCCATTACCTTCCCTTGGATTGACCAGTGAACCCGCGTCCCCGGGGGTGGGAGCCACCCACAGCCTGGGTGGGCCAAACCCCGGTTCCCTCTCCTCTCCTCCGGCCTCACTCCTCGGCTGTCACCGCCCGTCCGTCGGCTTCATCCTCCCTCCCATCTCCGGCCTTCGGGAGTCGAGCTCGGTGGCTCCCCGCCTACCGCAGTGGATGAGAAGGTGGGATAACGTGGGACTAGTGTGTGCAGGCGGTCGACAGTCGGCGTGGACTCGGTGGGCCGAAGGGCCTGCTTCCATGCTGTATCTCCAAGCTGAAGTCCAGGAGTTTGTACGTTCTCCCCGTGACCCGCGTGGGTTTTCTCCGAGATCTCCGGTTTCCTCCCACACTCCAAAGACGTACAGGTTTGTAGGTTAATTGGCTTGATACAAATGTCAATTATCCCCAGTGCGTGTAGGCTAGTGTTAGTGTGCAGGGGATCGCTGGTCGGCACGGACTCGGTGGGCCGAAGGGCCAGATTCTGCGCTGCACCTCTAAGTTAAACTAAACTAAAACGTAACTAAACTAAACTAGACTATTGTGTCAGAAGGAACTGCAGATGCTGGCTGTTACGTTGCCTTCATTTGAGAGTGGGGAGGGAACTTGGAATTTAACAAAAGGTAGCAAATCAAAAGAATAAAGGCCGCATTTAGCACGAATAAAGGGGTAGTCATGCTGGGGAAAGTAATGTCACAGCGAGCACACACACACACACACACAATATACAGCTGCAAGGAAGAAAGCAACTAAAGGCTGTATAGGGACAGAGCAAAGGAGGCAGTGTAGCTTAGAAATTGGCCCACTGCTCTGGGCTGGCAAGGAGGGATTGGCGAGGCTGGCAACATTCTGTGGGGCAAAGGAAAAGATCTTGGGTGGCGCAGCGGTAGAGTTGCTGCCTCACGGCACCAGAGACCCAGGTTCCATCCTGACCACGAGAGCTGTCAGACCGGGTTTGTACATTCTCCCCGTGATCTGGAATTTAGAAGGATGAGAGGGGATCTTATCGAAACGTATAAGATTATTAAGGGGTTGGACACGTTAGAGGCAGGAAACATGTTCCCAATGTTGGGGGAGTCCAGAACCAGGGGCCACACAGTTTAAGAATAAGGGGTAGGCCATTTAGAACGGAGGTGAGGAAAACTTTTTCAGTCAGAGAGTTGTGAATCTGTGGAATTCTCTGCCTCAGAAGGCAGTGGAGGCCAAATCTCTGAATGCATTCAAGAGAGAGCTGGATAGAGCTCTTAAGGATAGCGGAGTCAGGGGGTATGGGGAGAAGGCAGGAACGGGGTACTGATTGAGAATGATCAGCCATGATCATATTGAATGGCGGTGCTGGCTCGAAGGGCCGAATGGCCTCCTCCTGCACCTATTGTCTATTGTCTATCTGGGTGCTCCAGTTTCCTCCCACGCTCCAAAGACGTACAGGTTTGTCAGCTAATTGGCTTAGTTAAAGATCGTAAATTGTCGCCAGGGGGTAGGATAGTGGTAGTGCGTGTGAGGGGGGATCGCAGGGCGGCGCAGACTGTAAATGAGGAATTAGGGGAGGGCACCAGTAAATGGGGAATTAGGGGGAGGGCACCAGTAAATGGGGAATTAGGGGAGGGCACCAGTAAATGGGGAATTAGGGGCGGGCACCAGTAAATGGGGAATTAGGGGAGGGCACCAGTAAATGGGGAATTAGGGGAGGGCACCAGTAAATGGGGAATTAGGGGAGGCTAGCTGTGAGATAGAAAAGAGAGAGAGAGAGAGAGAGAGAGAGAGAGAGAGGGAGAGAGAGAGAGAGAGAGAGAGAGAGAGAGAGAGAGAGAGAGAGAGAGAGAGAGAGAGAGAGAGAGAGAGAGAGAGAGAGAGAGAGAGAGAGAGAGAGAGAGAGAGTCTGAGGGAGAGAGAGAGAGAGAGAGAGAGAGAGAGAGAGAGTCTGAGGGAGAGAGAGAGGGAGAGAGAGGGAGAGAGAGAGGGAGAGGGAGAGAGAGAGAGAGAGAGAGAGAGAGAGAGAGAGAGAGAGAGAGAGAGAGAGAGAGAGAGAGAGAGAGAGAGAGAGAGAGACAGAGAGAGAGAGAGAGAGAGAGAGAGAGAGAGAGAGAGAGAGAGAGAGAGAGAGAGAGAGAGAGAGAATATTTGTAGGTGCAGGAGGAGGCCATTCGGCCCTTCGAGCCAGCACCGCCATTCATTGTGATCATGGCTGATCATTCTCAATCAGTACCCCGTGCCTGCCTTCTCCCCATATCCCTTGATTCCACTAGCCCCTGGAGCTCGATCTAACTCTCTTTTAAATGCATCTTGTTCATCTGGCCAATCCATTCTGGACAATATTGATTTTGAATCGCATAACACTGAAGGAAAGAAAGTGCATTTTGAAAGCAGGTCAGGTTTGATTTTCTTTTTGTTGAACAAGGCAACTTGGCAGGCACATCAGTAACGTCCTCAGTTTAATTTATAGCGTACAGGGACACAAATTGCTGGAGTAACAGCAGGTCGGGCAGCATCTCTGGAGAACATGGACAGGTGACATTCTGGGGTTGGGATAATAGAGTGGTCAGAAGAAGGGTCCTGACCCAAAACGTCACCTATCCATGTCCTCCCCAGAGATGCTGCCTGACCCGCTGAGTTACTCCAGCACTCTGTGAAACGTCACCTATCCATGTTCTCCAGAGATGCTGCCTGACCCGCTGAGTTACTCCAGCACTCTGTGAAACGTCACCTATCCATGTTCTCCAGAGATGCTGCCTGACCCGCCGAGTTACTCCAGCACTTTGTGTCCTTTTATGTAAAGCAGCATCTGCGGTTCCTTGTTTGTACTTGTGAATTTATCGCGCGACAGTTCGACTCTCACTCGGCCCGGCGAGAACAGGAAGTACAGTCTGCAACTTTGCACGTCCCGCTGGTTTGATGATATCACTCGCACAGCTCCACACTGCCTGCTGTTAGGAGGAGACCTGAAAAAAAACGCAATCCCCTTCCTCTTCAGAGAACCTGAAAACCTTTCCCCCCCCTAACTAACTTCCCAGAGCAAATTCGGGCCCGTTTCCTAACCTGCCCTTGCCTGGCCAGTTCATCGGTTTCAGGTGAAGAGTAAACAGGCTTTGGAAGGTCACACGTGGATGATTGGGTAAGTGTCTCTCAGCTTCCTCCTCCCGTGATGTACTTGGAAGTGGAGGCTTGCACTTCAAACACTCATTTTAAAGATCGGCGCGTTTCAATTCCATCCTGTGTTCTCGTCATTCAATCCTTGATCAAACTCCCTTTCTTTCTTTTGAAACTTTTTCTCGGTTCTTGCCTGCGTTTACACGCACGCTTGCCTTCGTCGACCAGGGCACTAGGTCCAAGAATCATGAAGCCACGATGCAGCTCTACAGGACTTTGGTTGGGCCACATTGGAGTGAATGCATGCAAGTTATAGAGTCGTGGAGTCACACAGTGTGGAAACAGGCCCTTCGGCCCAACCTGCCCGCACCGACCAACATGCCTCATCTACTGTACTGCCTGCGTTTGGCCCATATCCCTACAAACCTGTCCTATCCATGTACCTGTCCAAATCTTTCTTAAACGTTGTGATAGTACCTGCCTCAACTACCTCACCTTAAACACACACCTCCAGATTCAGGGACAGTTTATTCCAGGCTGTTATCAGGTAACTGAACCATCTTATCAACAACTAGTAAACAGTCCTGAGCAACTATCTTCCTCTTTGGGAACCCTCTGACTATCTTTGATCACTGACTTTATCTTGCACTAAACGTTATTCACGTTATTCCCTTCGTCATGTATCTGTACATCACGAACGGCTCGATTGTGATCATGTATTGTATTTCCGCTTACTGCTTAGCATTTCACTGTACCTCGCTCGGTACAGGTGACAATAAACTGAACTAACTAACTCTTCCACTATGCCAACTGTGCTGCCCCTATGTTCTACTTCTGCGCCAGTCAAACAGCTTGGCCGATGTGACCCACAAATAAAACGATCCACTCTCAGAAGCTTTGTGCTTATTCTGCATTGCTGGCCTCCAGTGAATGAATATTGATTTCCCTAACTTCAAGTGACCCTTATACACTCCCTCCAACACCCAAGTTGTTGCACTAGATTTAAAGTCATCTTGTTGAGTCTCATTGTCTGTAACTCGTTTTCACCTAGCCCACAGCTCGCAATGGCCTGTTTCCTTGATCATCCTTACATTTTTGCACATCTTTCATTCATTTGTTCTATATCTCTCTACATCACCGTCCATACCTCTTGCCTCCCTCTCCCCTGACACTCGGTCTGAAGAAGGGTCTAGACCAGGGTGGTGAATCTGTGGAATTCTTTGCCACAGAAGGCCGTAGAAGCTAAGTCAGTGGATATTTTTAAGGCAGAGAGAGATGATTAGTGCGGGTGTCAGGGGTTATGGGGAGAAGGCAGGAGAATGGGGTTAGGAGGGAGAGATAGATCAGCCATGATTGATTGACGGAGTAGACTTAGATTTAGATTTTCGAGATACAGCGCAGAAACAGGCCCTTCGGCCCACCGGGTCCGCGCCGCCCAGCGATCCCCGCACACTAACACTATCCTACACCCACTAGGGACAATTTTCACATTTGCCCAGCCAATTAACCTACATACCTGTAGGTCTTTGGAGTGTGGGAGGAAACTGAAGATCTCGGAGAAAACCCACGCAGGTCACGGGGCGAACGTACAAACTCCGTACAGACGGCGCCCGTAGTCACGATCGAACCTGAGTCTCCGGCGCTGCATTCGCTGTAAGGCAGCAACTATACCGATGGGCCGAATGGCCTAATTCTGCTCCTATCACTTCACCTTATGAACTTATGACCCGAAACATCACCAATTCCTTTTCTCCAGAGATGCTGCCTGACCCGCTGAGTTACTGCAGAATATTTGTGGCTATCTTCGAGTGAGGGAAGATATGAATGGACTTCCCCTTTAGCTCGATGTCAACAGAGGTTAATATTTGCTGGTCTCACGTCCTGATTTTGAAAACGCGATGTAAGCTTTAGTGTCGGGGCTGAGTTTGTCAATCCCTTCCTGCTTTTACAGTGAGCTGTGTTGGGTTGGAAGTGTCGGGGGTTGAAACTCCGACCAGTTACCCCAGTTGGTCTGAAGCCATGATTGATCTCAGAGTACAGACAAAAAGCTGGAGTAACTCAGCGGGAGGTCAGGCAGCATATCTGGAGAGGGGGAATGGGTGACGTTTCGGGTCAAGACCCTTCTTCAGACTGAGTCATCGATGCTTTGTTCTGCACCTTCCCAGACCTCTAGTTTCCCCCTGCCTGATTCTCAGTCAGAAGAAGGGTCTCAGCCAGAAACGTCACCCATTCCTTCTCTCCAGAGATGCTGCCTGTCCCGTTGAGTAACTCCAGATTCTTTGTGTCTATCTTTGGTGTAAACCAGCCTCTGTAGTTCCCTCCTACATGTGGATCTGAGATTGTTCAGTCTTGCAAGAAAGGGGAGGATAAAGCACGGCTCTGAAGAAGGGTCTCGACCCGAAACGTCACCCATTCCTTCTCTCCAGAGATGCTGCCTGACCTGCTGAGTTACTCCAGCTTTTTCTGTCTATCTTTGAGTGAGGACAGATATGAATGGACTTGCCCTTTAGCTCTCAGTCTAGATCAGAGTGCAGGTATCTCTAATGGGAGATTGTGTGTGTGTGTGTGTGTGTGTGTGTGTGTGTGTGTGTGTGTGTGTGTGTGTGTGTGTGTGTGTGTGTGTGTGTGTGTGTGTGTGTGCACGTGTGCATGTGTGTGTGTGTGTGTGTATGTGCGCGTGTGCGCGCGTGTGTGCGTGTGTGTGTGTGTGTGTGTGTGTGTGTGTGTGTGCACGTGTGTGTGCACGTGTGCGTGTGTGTGTGTGTGCGCGTGTGTGCGTGTGCGCGTGTGTGCGCGTGTGTATGTGTGTGTGTGTGTGTGTGTGCGTGTGTGTGTGCGCGTGTGTGTGCGTGTGTGTGCTTGTGTGCGTGTGTGTGTGCGTGTGTGTGTGCGTGTGCGCGTGTGTATGTGTGCGTGTGTGTGAGTGTGTGCGTGTATGCGAAGGGGAATCAGCACAGGGTCAAACCAAACCTCTATTATGCTGGTGCATATGAACTAACCAACAGAGCAGTTTGTAGAGGTTTGCTGGGCACTTTAATGTAGAGGTTTGCTGGGCACTTTAATGTAGAGGTTTGCTGGGCACTTTAATAAATGATGACACCAGGTTCGCTCGGCAAAATCAAAATTGAATAATTTATTTTTTGAGAAATAAAATGAATGAGGGGACTAGATCGGGTAAACGCACAGTCTCTCATCCAGAGAAGGAGAATCAAGAACCAGAGGACATAGGTTTAAGGTGAGGGAGGAAAAGATTTAATAGGAACCTGAGTAGGAACCTGAGTGGTAACCTTTTCCACTCCAAGGGTGGTGGGTGTATAGAATGGGCTCCCAGAGGAGGTAGTTGAGGCAGGGACGATCACAACAGTTAGACAGGTACATGGATTGGACAGGTTTAGAGGGATATGGGCCAAACGCAGGCAGGTGGGACTCGTGTAGACGGGACATGTGGTCGATGTTGGCAAGTTGGGATGAAAGGCCTGTTTCTATGTTCTACTACTCTATGAATTTAAATTTTTTGAGAATCACCGGATGCTTATTTTGAGGAGACTAGTTTCACGCCAACAACACACAAAGTGCTGGAGTCACTCAGTGGGTCAGGCAGCATCTCGTGAGAACATGGATAAGCGATGTTTCAGGTCAAGACCCTTCTTCAGGGACCTGAAACTTGCTTCGACTCGAAAAGACACACATCATGTTCTCCACAGATGCTGCCTGACCCGCTGAGTTACTCTAGCACTCCGTGAAACGTCACCTATCCATGTTCTCCACAGATGCTGCCTGACCCGCTGAGTTACTCCAGCACTCCGTGAAACGTCACCTATCCATATTCTCCACAGATGCTGCCTGACCCACTGAGTCACTCCCAACATTTTGTGGGTTTTCTTTTCGCGGGGTTACTTCTAAAGGGAGAGGTTGGATAGAGTTTGAATTGGTTTAGTTTAGTGATACAGTGCAGAAACAGGCCCTTCGGCCCACCGAGTCTGCACCGACCAGCAATCCCCGCACACTAACACTATCCTACACACAACTAGGGACAATTTATATTTATACCAAGCCAATTAGCCTACAAACCTGTACGTCTTTGGAGTGTGGGAGGAAATCAAAGATCTTGGAGAAAACCCACGCAGGTCATGGGGAGAACGTGCAAACTCCGTACAGACAGCGCCCGTAGTCAGGATCGAACCCGGGTCTCCGTGCTGTAAGCGCTGTAAGGCAGCAACTCTACCGCTGCGCCACCGTGCCGGGACATCGGAGGTTGAGGGGAGACTTGATTGAAGCATGTAAAACTATGAGAGGCGTAGATAAGGTAGACAGTCAGAACCTTTCACCCAGAGTGGAAATGTCCAACCCGAGCGGACATAGCGAGAGGGTGAGAGGGGGAAAGTTGAAAGGAGATGCGTGGAGCAAGTTTTTTACACAGGGAGTGGGTGGGGGTCTGGAACGCATTGCCAGGGGTGGTGGTGGAGGGCAGATACGATTGTGGTGTTGAAACATAGAAACATAGGTGCAGGGGGAGGCCATTTGCCCTTCGAGCCAGCACCGCCATTCGTTGTGATCATGGCTGATCATCCACAATCAGTAACCCGTGCCTGCCTTCTCCCCATATCCCATGATTCCACTAGCCCCTAGAGCTCTATCTAACTCTCTTTTAAATTCATCCAGTGAATCGGCCTCCACTGCCCTCTGTGGCAGAGAATTCCACAAATTCACAACTCTCTGAGTGGAAAAGTTTCCTCTCGCCTCAGTTTTAAATGGCCTCCCCTTTATTCGTAGGCCTTTGGATGGGCTCATGGACGTGCTGCCCCACTGGGCTGCCCTAAGCAGATGCTGAACAGAATGCAGAAGGCTGCAACAGAAAGGAAATAATGTGGTAATAACCGTCGAGAATCAAAAAATAGGAAGTTCAGTTCTGCAAGAGTCTCGTGAGGAATATAAACTGCCGATGAAGCAAATAGTGTGGAATCGAGGAGAGTTAATCGCAAGGGGCTGA
Organism: Rhinoraja longicauda; assembly: GCF_053455715.1. Lineage (NCBI taxonomy): Eukaryota > Metazoa > Chordata > Chondrichthyes > Rajiformes > Arhynchobatidae > Rhinoraja > Rhinoraja longicauda. The sequence continues at coordinate 4,593,077 of NC_135975.1, forward strand.
CTAGGAATAATGCTAACCTTGGCTCAGTGGCATGGAAACATAGACATAGAAACATAGAAAATAGGTGCAGGAGTAGGCCATTCGGCCCTTCGAGCCTGCACCGCCATTCAATATGATCATGGCTGATCATCCAGCTCAGTAACCTGTACCTGCCTTCTCTCCATACCCCCTGATCCCTTTAGCCAATGAACTGGCCCCAACTACTTTCTGTGGCAGAGAATTCCACAGACTCACCACTCTCTGTGTGAAGAAATGTTTTCTCATCTCGGTCCTAAAAGACTTCCCCCTTATCCTTAAGCTGTGACCCCTTGTTCTGGACTTCCCCAACATCAGGAACAATCTTCCCGCATCTAGCCTCTCCAACCCCTTAAGAATTTTATATGTTTCAATAAGATCCCCCCTCAGTCTTCTAAATTCCAGCGAGTATAAGCCTAGTCTATCCAGCACCAGAGACCCGGGTTCGATCCTGACTAGGGGTGCTGTCTGCACGGAGTTTGTATGGGGTTTGGAGCGGCTAGGCTTGTATACACTGGAATTTAGAAGGATCTTATCGAAACATATAAGATTATTAAGGGTTTGGACACGTTAGAGGCAGGAAACATGTTCCCAATGTTGGGGGAGTCCAGAACAAGGGGCCACAGTTTAAGAAAAAGGGGTAGGCCATTTGGGACGGAGATGAGGAAAAACTTTTTTTGTCAGAGAGTTGTGAATCTGTGGTGCCGTGACATACTACGGTTTTTAGGGTCGAGTGGTCTATCTTGCTCTGCTCTATTATCTTTGATCAGGACCGCTCTCTAGTTAGTGATAGTCCAGTTGCCTGATAACAGCTGGGAAGAAACTGTCCCTGAATCTGGAGGTGTGCGTTTTCACACTTCTGTACCTGTTGCATGATGGGAGAGGTGAGCGGCGAGAGATAGAGATGACGAAACTTTAATCCCGATTGTGTCCGATACGCGACACAGACCTCTGTCTCGGTTCACAGCGTTTCTTTGTCATCTTCTTGCATGGCGACCTCTTGCACATTGTGTGGTGGGGGGCAGTGCAGAGGGGATGTACGATTGACTTCCTCTTTGCAACTCCAGCTGCCAGGCTGGATGGGACAAAGAGAGAGAGAGAGAGAGAGAACGAGAGAGAACGAGAGGGGGAGAGAGAGAACGAGAGGGGGAGGGGGGGAGGGGGGAGAGAGAGAGAACGAGAGGGGGAGGGGGGAGAGAGAGAGAACGAGAGGGGAGGGGGGAGGAGAGAGAGAGAGAGAGAGAGAGAGAGAGAGAGAGAGAGAGAGAGAGAGAGAGAGAGAGAGAGAGAGAGAGAGAGAGAGAGAGAGAGAGAGAGAGAGAGAGAGAGCAGAGAGAGAGAGGGGGGGGGAGAGGGGGGAGAGGGAGAGAGGGGGGGAGAGGGAGCGAGAGGGTGAGAAAGAGAGCGAAAGAAGGAGAGAGAGAGCGGGAGACAGAGAGAGAGTGGGAGACAGAGAGAGAGAGAGAGAGAGAGAGAGAGGTGTATCATCAACAGGCACACCATTACATACACTCCCTGGGTGAGGTCACGTTGGGGCGCGGGGCGGTGACGACACCCTTTGTCCCTTATTTGGGAGTGAGGAAGTTGGCAACCCTACTAATACGGGACAAGGGCAGTCCCGTACGGGACAAACTAATTTAGCCCAAAATAGGGGATGTCCCGGCTAATACGGGACAGTTGGCAACCCTGACCATCACTCTCCCCATCTTTTTTATCTTGTTCTCCCTCAAATTCCTCATTAAACATCTCTACATTTTGCAGTTTATGGAAAGTTGATAACATAACACGAGTTCATAATATGCAACAATCACATGGATGTTGCCAGGACTCGAGGGCCTGAGCTACAGGGAGAGGTTGAGCAGGCTGGGACTCTATTCCTTGGAGCGCAGGAGGATGAGGGGTGATCTTATGGAGAGGTGCACAAAATCATGAGAGGAATAGACGCACAGAGTCTCTTGTCCTAAGTAGGGAAATCGAGAACCAGAGGACATAGGTTTAAGGTGAAGGGGAAAAGGCTTAGTAAGAACAAGGGGTCACAGTTTAAGGATAAGGGGGAAGTCTTTTAGGACCGAGATGAGAAAGTTTCTTTTCACACAGAGAGTGGTGAATCTGTGGAATTCTCTGCCACAGTGGGTAGTTGAGGCCAGTTCATTGGCTATATTTAAGAGGGAGTTAGATGTGGCCCTTGTGGCTAAAGGGATCAGGGGGTATGGAGAGAAGGCAGGTACGGGATACTGAGTTCGATGATCAGCCATGATCATATTGAATGGTGGTGCGTACAGGCTCGAAGGGCCGAATGGCCTACTCCTGCGCCTATTTTCTATGTTTCTAAGAACCTGAGGAGGTAACTTTTCCACTCAAAGGGTGGTGGGTGTATGGAACGAGCTGGAACGAGGAGATAGTTGAGGGAGGAACTATCCCGACGTTTAAGAAGCAGTTAGACAGGTACATGGATAGGACAGGTTTGGAGGGATATGGGGCAAACGCGGGCAGGTGGGACTAGTGTAGCTGGGACATGTTGGTTGGGGTGAGCCTGTTTCCACACTGTAGGACTCTGTGACTCTAATCACAGACATGTGTCAGCATTCCTGATTTGTGCCGTCGTCTCCGTTCCCTTTAGAAAGAGGAAGAGCCTAGGCCCGTTTTGCATCGTAAACGGCTGATGACTGCCTTCTTTAGGCAGCCATTTCCTGAGGGAAGGATATCAGGCTGTTGGGGCCTTCATGTGATCAAAGAGGCGATCTTGCGTTAAAAATTAACACGGTGGGGGGGGGGGGGGGGGGGAGAAACCAAGATATCAAACAAGGAAAACAGATCTGTCGAAACAAGGAACTGCAGATAGTGGTAAAACACAAAGTGCTGGAGTGGCTCTGCGGGTCAGGCAGCAACTAACCTAGGGCCAGTTTGGGCGACGCGGTGGCGCAGCGGTAGAGTTGCTGCCTTACTGTGCCAGAGACCCAGGTTCGATCCTGACCACGCGCGCTGTCTGTGTGGAGTTTGCACGTTCTCACTTTGACCGCTTGGGTTTCCGCTGGGTGCTCTGGTTACCTCCCACGCTCCAACGATGTGAGGTTGGTTGGGGGGGGATGAGGAAGGGGGGGGATAGGGGGGGGGGACCCATAGAAACATATAAAATTCGTAAAGGAGATGTAGGAAACATGTTCCCAATGTTGGGGGAGTCCAGAACCAGGGGCCACAGTTTAAGAATAAGGGGTCGGCCATTTAGGACTGAGATGAGGAAAAACTTTTTCACCCAGAGAGTTGTGAATCTGTGGAATTCTCTGCCACAGAAGGCAGTGGAGGCCAATTCACTGGATGTTTTCAAGAGAGAGTTAGATTTAGCTCTTAGGGCTAACGGAATCAAGGGATACGGGGAGAAAGCAGGAACGGTGTACTGATTCTGGATGATCAGCCATGATCATATTGAATGGCGGTGCTGGCTCCAAGGGCCGAATGGCCTACTCCTGCACCTATTGTCCATGTTTCTATGTTAACCGGCCTCTGTAAAAATGCCCCTAGGTTATAGGCGAGTGGTATAATCTGGAAGGCTTGGAGAGTTGATGGGAATGTTTGGAAAATGAGTCACTGTGAAAATGAGTGGGGGCATTGGACTTGACTCTGATGAGCCGGCATAGACTTGATGGGCCGAAGGACCTATAGGAACGAAAATGAAAATGTCAGCTTTAACATAGCCCCTGTCTGTAGACACAAAAAGCTGCAGATGCAAAAAAAAGGCGTAACTCAGCGGGTCAGGCAGCATCCCTGGAGAACATGGATAGGTGACGTTTCACAAAGTGCTGGAGTAACTCAGTGGGTCAGGCAGCATCTCTGGGGAACATGGAAAGGTGACGTTTCACAAAGTGCTGGAGTAACTCAGCGGGTCAGGCAGCATCTCTGGAGAACATGGATAGGTGACGTTTTGGTCCAGGACCCTTCTTGATTAAATTGATTGATAGAGGCCGCATGGAAACAGACCCTTTGTCCCACCAAGTCCACGTCAACCATTGATCGCCCGTTCGCACTAGTTCTGTGTTATCGCACTTTCTCATCCACTGCCTACTCACGAGGGGCAATGTACAGAGGCCAAGTTAGTTTAGTCTAGTTCAGAGGCACAGTGTGGAAACGGGCCCTTCATCCACCGAGTCCGCACTGACCAGTGATTCCCCATACACCAGTTCTATCCGACACATTAGGGGCAATTTACAGAAGCCAATTAACCTACAAACCCGCACGTCTTTGGGATGTGGGAGGAAACCGGAGCGCCCGGAGAAAACCCACGCAGTCACTGGGAATACGTGGAGGATGGTTCAGCAGGACTGTGGGGGTTAGAGCAGGGGATTAGAATTGATTGCAGAGATCTTTGATCTCATTAGTGATGGGAGCAGAATTAGGCCATTGGGCCCATTCCCGGAATGGCGGGACTGTCATGTGTTGGAAGACTGGAGCGACTAGGCTTGTATACACTGGAATTTAGAAGGATGAGAGGAGATCTTATCGAAACGTATAAGATTATTAAGGGGGTTGGACACGTTAGAGGCAGGAAACATGTTCCCAATGTTGGGGAAGTCCAGAACAAGGGGCCACAGTTTAAGAATAAGGGGTAGGCCATTTAGAACTGAGATGAGGAAAAACCTTTCCAGTCAGAGAATTGTGAATCTGTGGAATTCTCTGCCTCAGAAGGCAGTGGAGGCCAATTCTCTGAATGCATTCAAGAGAGAGCTAGATAGAGCTCTTAAGGATAGCGAAGTCAGGGGGTATGGGGAGAAGGCAGGAACGGGGTACTGATTGAGAATGATCAGCCATGATCACATTGAATGGCGGTGCTGGCTCGTAAGGGCCGAATGGCCTCCTCCTGCACCTATTGTCTATTGTCTACCCCCCCATTCAGTCATGGCTGATCTATCTTTCCCTCTCAACGCCATTCTCCTGCCTTCTCCCCATAACCCCTGACACCCGCACTAATCAAGATTCTCTCTTAAACCTCTGCCGTAAAAATATCCATTGACTTGGCCTCCACAGTGGCAAAGAATTCCTCAGATTCACCACCCTGTTGTTGCGTGCTAACCAGTCAGCAGAAAGACAATACATGCTTACAATCAACCAGCACGCAGTGTACAGATAAACAGCAATAACGTTCTGTGCAAGATAAAGTCCAGTGTAGTCCGATTAAAGATAGGCAAAGAGCTAGCATTAACACGATGGGCCAAATGTCCTCTTCTCCCACCCACATCAGTCTGCGTCCATCTGATTCTAAGCAACGTGTGCTCGCACAGTTTTGTGAATATATTCACCACCACATATTTAATCATACATCGGGAGATTATCAAAGTAGGAAGGCATGTCGTTGTCCATAGAATTCTACATCAGTTGGAGTCATCACCTGCATGGAAATTCCCTGTGCTTTCTTCCCACTTATTTCATCGAGCCCTCGCTGTGGACATTAAGTGACAGCGAATGGGACTGTGTTTAAATTTGTGTTGTGGTGCAGCTGTTAACTATAACAGGATCCGATGCAGCTTGGAGTGTAGTCTGTGACCTACTTACATACTACTTTACCCCTGATACCATGATTAAAAGCTGCTTTCAATCCAATGTTCCCTCCAGGGATTTTGATTTGCAAGAATTTCACAAACAGGCAAAGTAGGCTGAGGATCAATGGCGAGAGATGCAAGGAAAAACACACGCACGCGCACACATGCACATGCACATGAGTACACACATGCACACGCACATACACACATGCACACGCACGCATACACACACACACACACTCACGCACACACACATATGCACATGAGCACACACATGCACACACACGCATACACACACTCACGCACACACACACACACATGAGTACACACATGCACACACACTCATACACACACACTCACGCACACACACACACACACATATGCACATACACATGAGTAAACACACGCACACACTGCATAAGCACACACACGCACACACATGCACATGAGTACGCACAAGCACACACACACGCATAAACACGCACGCGCATACACACACACATGCACATGAGTACGCACAAGCACACGCATACACATGCACACGCGTGCACACACACACATGCACATAAGTACGCACATGCACACATACGCACACACACACATGCAAATGAGTATGCACATGCGCGCACACACACTCACATGCGCGCACATACACACACATACACACACTCACACACATACACACACACACACACACGCACACACACACACACTGACTAGCGGCAATTTACAGAGGGCCAGTTAACCTACAAAGCAGCAGGTCTTTGGGATGTGGGAGGAAGCCGGTTGCATTTTTAATTTATTATTGTCACGTGTACCGAGGTGCAGTGAAAATCATTTTTGTTCCATGCTTTCCAGTCAGTGGAAAGACTATACATGACTACAATCGAGCTGTCCACAGTGTGCAGATGCAAGGGAATAATGTTTGGTGCAAGATAAAGTCCAGCAAAGTCCATTTAAAGATAGTCCGAGGGTCTCCAATGGGGTAGATGGTATTCAGGATCGCTCTCTATAGGACGATAGGTCGGTAGGACGGTTCAGTTGCCTGATAACAGCTGGGAAGAAACTGCCCCTGAATCTGTCCCTGTGTGCGTTTTTACACCTCTGTACCCTTTGACTGACGGGAGAGGGGAGAGGAGGGAGAGACCGCCGGGGTGAGACTGGTCCTTGATTATGCTGCTGCCTTGCCGAGGCAGCGTGAGGTGCAGGTGGAGTCAATGGAAGGGAGGTTGCACGTGTTAATGTCATGGACTGTACAAACGCATATAAAGATAGATGTGCACAAACAGGTCGACAAGCAGTCACACCAAAACATGCGCATGTAGGTACACACACTCTTGTGCCTATTCAAGCATGTGTTGAATTCAAATACCTCCACGGGTGTTCAACTGTTAATAGAAAGTCACTGTTAATATGGAAATAATTAGAATTACAAACTGAATGAGAAAAACAGATTAGATTACCAGCGTTCCGTTCATTTTGCAGATTAACAAGTGGGGAATTTGCTTCAAATGAATATTGTTTCACTTTTTAAAATAATCTCTGTACTTTTTCCACTACATCTGGGATCGAATTTCTCAGTGTCATCTTTCAATAACATTTTAATTACCAGCTCTCTAAAACAAAATCCGGCAAACTTGTTTCATGCTTCCCTCACAAAGAAAAATCGGAGGCTGTATTTCAATTTCGAAGAACACTTTCCAAATCAAGTGATCAATTAATTGCCTCAGTTCTGTTTGTGAGAACAGACTGTGCACAAAATGGCTGTCAGAGTTTCCCCCTCCCCTCACACACACACACACACACCCATCATATCCTTTTGATGAGTGTGTCTTGAAAGAGTTCGGGGAGTCACGGTCTGTTATATCGACCTATCTGCCCCCTCTCACCTCCCTTCCCCCACTCCCTCCCCCCCTCAGGTTCAAGCAGTCAGCATCTCCCTAATATGGTGTTGATTTGCGCATTTAAACCCTTTCAATCGGTCGGATGCCTTTAATCCTGGGGCCCATAATATTGCCGCGACGCAGAGACAATGAGCGGTCTCAAACTCCAGAGAAGGCTGCAGAGTTTCCTGGCGCTGACTGCCGTGTCGATGTGCTGAGTCCCATATTTCATTCCTTGGCTTTTGTTTCGGCTTTTTGTGGAGCTCTGCTGTACATCTGCAGAGGGAGCTCGGTGCCTTGGTGAGATCCAGTGAGTGTCTAATCCCACAATATTGCAAAGTGCGGGCTGTGAACAAGGATGAACAAACATTCCAGCGCCTGATGTAACGTTGTGGCTACCTTGCCCACGGGCCTCTTCTGCGCTTTCTCTCTCTCTCCCCAATCCGTCATT